>NC_091985.1:28770643-28859598 GCF_044704955.1 Pristiophorus japonicus
GGAGTGGGGGAGAGAGGGGGAGGGAGAGGGGGTGAAGAGGGGGAGGGAGGGGGGAGTTCGGCGCCTGGAGCTACTGCAACTTGCGTGCCGACTGTAGCGCGAATGTGCAGAGGTCCCGGCACTGTTTTCAGCGCCGGGACCTGGCTCCGCCCCCCCACAGCTCGTGCTGGCTGCACCGAGAGCCAGAGGACCTGTAAGTAGGTGGAGAATACCGAGGATTTTTTTAGGCGCCGTTTTAGGCGCGAAAAACGGGCGCGCAGCTCGGAGGGGCGCCCGTTTTTTTCTTGTGGAAACTTGGGCCCTAAGTTCCAGCGGTGAGTACCAGTTAAAAACTCATAGGTGCGCCAGCTTTCTGGTGCACCTGAATTCGGCTCCTGTCTGTTCTGAGTTAGCTGACCTGAGCTGAGGTGGCAGTACAAGTGTGACAATTAACCTCAGCACCCTGGTTTAGGGAGGGGGAAATCAGCCAGGGTTCTTGATCCCAGCTGAGAGCAAGACTGGGCTTCTTGTAGTCACTTAGCCTGTTGACAAGCACTGTTAAGCCTCACACAGGAAGAATGACTATTGTAGTGAGGTACCAGAGAGGGCCGGTCACCTGTGGAACTATCCCTCAGCAAGGAACCAATGCCTCCAGGTGAGCAGGAGTGGAGAAGATGACTGAGAAGAAAGAATTAAAGCTGCTACAGAAAAATCTTTTGACCAAATGAATAAATGACAACACAGCAAAAAGTATCCAAAATAAACATTTTGTGCACCATTAAACGCATATAGTTTATAGTTCAACAAATATGTTTCAGTTGCGCTCTCAAAGTGGCTTTGTGTATTTACAATCAGAAATTATTTTAAAATGTGAAAGCATTGCATATTATTACTGGCCAGATAATAATTTTCTCTCTTTATATCTTTCCAAACCTTGGCCAATAGCACAAATAGGCAACCTGCTTGGACTGATCGTAGGATATGTTCAAATACTGCCCTCAATGACTCTCCCTTCATTTTCTCCTCCTTCCAGGGAAACACCTGTTCTCCGCTGCACTCGTTTCCACCTCCTTATGGCACAGAGAAAAAAAATCGGTAAGTCACTGTGTGGGGAATTCATCATCACAATCCTATCACTCCATAACATTAACACCATAAACTAGTCAAATAACTTTAAAATAGATTGTCCCGAATAGCAAGTAACATTTGGAAAAATTGTCACTCATGGTACTTTATATATTAGTGATTCCACAAGATGCTGCTATAACAGCACCATCTGTGATAAATTGATCATTAGTCTCAATCTACATTTTTCCATCAAATTAATTTGTACTTCAAATAAACCACTGGCATTTATGTAACTAAGTATTAAATAACTGATGCACGCGGAGACAGATGAACAACATAATCCACCACAATTTGAGGCAGGAAGCAGCAAGCAATGTGCCTGTTTCTTTTAGGATCTGAGTAATTAGTTCCAAGATAGCTATAATATTTTAACTTACAAGTGAAAGATATTTCCATGGAATTATGCACTTTTATTAAGTGCCACATTATTGGTTTAGTAATTATTTGAATTTCTAATTTTTACACCAATTTGCTAAATTATATTCCAAGATATAATCCATCATCCTTGCTGAAAGGTACAAAGCTCTAAAACAATAATGTGCCTCAGCACCACGGAAGACATAATTGGGTAAATTACCAGGGGGGAAATATTACGTTTCTTTTCTTTTTAGTTAGGCCAATAAAATAGAGGAAAAGAAAATATAACAATCTGATTTCTTAAACTTTGTACCAAAGCCAAGTCTCAGGGGACGAAATTGCCCTGCGCCAGATTGGAGGCAGTAAACCTTGCCTTATCGGAAGCCGTAAAATTCAGCAAATGGTGACCAGCAGTAGCAGTAGCGGTAAAATCCAGTCTTGCATGACTGCATTTGTACACCGGAGCCGAATTCAGCGATCTGAAAAAAAAATGGACTTTGTGCACATGCGGAATTTTTATTTTTTTGCCGATTTTTTTTCTTTCGATTTTTTTGCCCCCGTGATTCTGTTCAGGTGTCAGGCTGTGTCCGCATATGCGCAGTACACCCTGTGTGGGTCAAAGAGGAAGATGAGGGGCACGCTGGAGACCCTGCATGGGAGGAACGGATCATGAAGCTGTTACGGGGGAGGGGGTGTGGTGGTGGTGTTGGGGATGGTGGTGGTTTTGGGGATGGAGGGGGTGTTGGGGGGTGGAGGGGGGCGATGCAGTCACCACCTCTTTTAGCTGCAGCCACAAGTTCCTCAGAGGAAGCCACATTCACAGGCTTCGTCCAATCTGAGGCAGCGGGTCCAAGGCTTGTGCAGCAACGCACCCCCAGGTTTGAACCCTGTATGCCATCTCTACCCATACGGGTGCTGAGCCCATGTTCCGAACTGACGGTAAGTCCTACAAAATCCTCAGGCTGGGTTCGGGTAATGTGATGCAGTGTCTGTGGACTGGGGTTGGGGCAATGTTGTGCAGTGTCTCTCAACAACATATAATGCAGTAGTGGTGGTCCTTCAAATAAGTCTGTGCTCTCTGACCTTACTTATGTCACCCTGCCCCCTCCTCTGCTGCTAACCACTAGTCTGTTATTTTCTATTTTGCAGATGAGGATTCTGAGGTGCAACATCGTCCTATGCAAGGCTCCACCTCAGGCCATCGTATGTGGGTCGAAGAGGGGTGTGCTGAGGACCCTCCATGGGAAGAACAGATCATAAAACTGTTGTAGGGGGGAGGGGGTGATGTTGGGGGTGGAGGGTGTAGTGTTCCTGCACCGTACTACAAACTCACACGAGGCATGCACTGCAGACACAGTCACTATGTGACCTTAACCTTTATTCCCAGGACCAAGGAGCGCTGACCCTGGGTGGGACCTCCCCTTTTATACCTGGAAACCCAGGTGAGGAGTGTCTCCTACAAGTTCACCCCCTGTGGTCAGGGTGTGCATTTCTAGGGTATAAGTACAGTGTACAGGAGTTGCATGAAGGTTACAGTTACATGAAAATTATCGTTGCATGATGGTTACATACATGACATCACCTCCCCCCTTACATCTTTTTGTGTCAAAGGTTAAGTCTGTCAGCTGGTCGACGCTCTCTCGTGGAGCGCCACAGTTGAGGTGATTCCGGCCTGTCCGGGCTGGCCGCAGGGACTGTGCATGCTGTGGATTGTCCTCGTTGCTCGTCCACTGGCAGTGGTGTAGGTGGCATCTCATGCTCTTCTTCAGGTTCCTCCGTGTCTATGCTGAACCTTTTCTTTACTTGGTCCAAGTGTTTGCGGCATATCTGCCCATTGTTGAGTCTGACCACTATGACCCTATTCCTTTCTTTGCCAATTACTGTGCCCTCAAGCCACTTGGGTCCCAAAGCATGGTTAAGAACAAATACCGGGTCATCCATTTCTATACACCTCCCACTTGAGTTTCGATCATGGAACTCGGTTTGGGACTGGTGCTTGCCCTCAACAATGTCTGCCAGGGCTGGGTGAATGAGGGACAGCCGTGATTTAAGCGTGCGTTTCATGAGGAGTTCCGCTGGCGGGACTCCCGTGAGCGAGTGCGGGTGGGACCTGTAAGCCAGCAGGAGGCGCGATAGGCAGTAGTAAAGGGAGGGTCCTTGGATACTTGGCATGCCCTGTTTTATGACTTGGATCGCCGGCTTGAACGGCGCTGTCCGGACGTGCTTGATACCATTGCCCGACATAAACTCCTGGAATTCATGGCTGGTGAAACACGGGCCATTGTCGCTGACCAGGATGTCCGGCAAGCTGTGGGTCGCGAAACCGTATGCAGACTCTTCACGGTGATGGATAGGAGGGGGTCTCTGTTGGTCCAGAGTTTGATCTGGCGGGCTATGATGGGGGAGCCTGCGGTGTCAAAAGCCTCAACAGCCATGACCATCTCAGCGCTTTGCTCTGGTGCCCCCTCGGTGGTGGCCAGTGGGAGCCTGCTGAGCGCGTCAGCGCAATTTTCGGTGCCTGGCCGGTGCTGTATGGTGTAGTCATACGCAGCCAGCGTGAGAGCCCATCGCTGTATGCGAGCTGACACATTGGCATTGACAGCCTTGCTGTCAGACAACAGGGATGTTAACGGCTTGTGGTCCGTCTCTAGCTCGAAGCGTCTACCGAAAAGGTACTGGTGCATCTTTTTCACATCATAAACACAAGCGAGTGCTTCCTTTTCGACCATGCTGTATCCACGCTCTGCCTGGGAGAATGACCTGGAGGCATAAGCCAACAGTTGGAGTCGGCCGTCGTCATTACTCTGCTGCAACACACACCCAACCCCGTAGGACGATGCATCGCACGTTAAAACCAGTTTTTTACAGGGGTCATACAAAGTCAACAGCGAGACAGAGGAACCAGACAAGGGGTCTGCAATGCAGGATGATGCTTGGGGAAAAGCCATGGATGCTGAAGTTTAGCGGGTTCACGTGGCTGACGTCCACAGCTCATACACTAAAACGTCACCGATGATGATGAAAGTTTTATTGAATGGCATCCCAGTGTGCATGGAGCTGGATACGGAAGCTACCCAGTCACCTATGAGTGCCCAACAATTTGAGAGACTATGGCCACACAGAGCTAGCAGGCCCAAACTGGAACGCATTGACACGCAGCTACGGATGTACACCAAAGAGATCATCCCAGTGCTGGGCCGTGCAAACTTGGTGGTAACACATAATGGGTCACAGAACCAGCTGCTATTCTGGATCGTCCCGGGAAATGGCTCTGCACTCTTGGGGAGGAGTTGGCTAGCCAAGATGAATAGGAAATGGGGGGATGTGCACGCCATTTCATCTGTGGAGCGAAGTTCATGCTCACAGGTCCTACAAAAATTCGGGTTACTGGAGCAATGACGCAGCCCTGTTTGACCCCGGTCTGGACGTGGATTGGATCTGTAATGGATCCATTGGTAAGGATCACGGCCTGCATGTCGTCGTGGAGCAGGCGATGGATGTTGACGAACTTTTGGGGGCACCTGAAACGGAGGAGGACGCTCCATAGATCCTCGCGGTTGACAGTGTCAAAGTCGAAGAAGGCCATATATAAGGGCTGGCGCTGCTCCCTGCATTTTTCCTGCAGCTGTCGCGCTGCAAAGATCATGTCCGTTGTGCCCCGTACTGTGACTCTGGGAGGAGCTCCTCGGCCACAGGGAGAAGACAGTTGTGGAGGACTCCAGCAACAACTTTCCCAGTGGCTGATAGCAGGGAGATTCCTCTGTAGTTGCCGCAGTTGGACTTGTTCCCTTTTTTAATGATGGTCACGATCACTGCATCTCTGAGATCTCCCGGCATGCTCTCCTCCCTCCAAATGAGAGAGATGAGGTCATGTATCCCCGCCAACTGCGCCTCTCCGCCATACTTTAGCACCTCAGCAGGGATTTCATCCGCTCCTGTAGCCTTGTTGTTCTTGAGCTGTTTTATGGCTTTTCCTTCCTCGTGCAATGTTGGGGTTTCACTGAGGTGGTGGCGGGTAGCATGCTGTGGGATGGAGTCGAGAACACTCGCGTCAAAGGCAGAGTCTCAATTGAGGAGATCTTCGAAGTGCTCCTTCCAGCGGACCATAACTGTCTCAGTGTCCTTGATGAGTGTTTCCCCATTCTTGGCCAGGAGTGGGGTGAGGCCTTGGGAGTTTGGACTGTAGGTGGCCTTGACTGCAATGAAAAATCCTCGCACATCATGGCTGTCAGCCAGTTGTTGTATCTCCTGTTCTTTCTCCATCCACACCCTGTTCTTTAAGTCCCGAGTTTTTTGTTGGACCTCAGCCTTGAGTCGCCTGTAATGTTGCTTTGCTGCTTCCGTTGTTGCTTAAGGCTCAGAAATGCTCTGTGCTCGCGATGTATTAGTTCTTGGATCTCCTGATCATTCTCATCAAACCAGTCCTGGTGTTTTCTGGTTGAGTGACCAAGTGTCTCTTCACAGGTACTGGTTATGGAGGCCTGGAGGGCATTCTCCATCTCAAGGTCATCAAGGCACACCAGGTTAGCTGTGAGGCGCTGGCTGTAGAGGGCTCTCTTAGCTGGGTCTTTAAGTGCCCTTGGCATTGACTTTTTTGTGGCACTGCTTCTGCTGTCCCCTCCGCTTTGGGGTTATGTTGATGTCGATGATGGATCGGCTTAGGCGGTGGTCCGTCCAGCAGTCGTCAGCTCCTGTCATGGCGCGGGTGATGCGCACATCCTTGCGATTCCTGGCTCGGACGATGACATAGTCGAGCAGGTGTTAGTACTTGGAGCGAGGGTGTTGCCACGCTGCCTTGTATTTGTCTCTCTGGCGGAACAAGGTGCTGGTGATGACAAGTTCCTGCTCTAGACATTTTGTCAGGAGTAGGGTACCGCTGGAGTTGGCTTTCTCTACCCCCTCTCTGTCAATCACGCCTCCCCAGAGGTCTGTGTCCCTGCCGACCCTGGCGTTGAAGTCGCCGAGGAGGATCAGTTTGTCGCCCGCGGGGACGCAGGTCAGGGATTTTTTGAGGTTGGAGTAAAAACTCTCTTTGGTCTCATCCGTTGTATCAAGTCTTGGGGCGTACGCACTGATGACTGTGGTGCATTGGTTCCAGGATAGGGTGAGTCGAAGAGTCATGAGATGTTTGTTAATCCCGCAGGGGGAGTCTTTGAGGCAGTCGACCAGCTCGTTTTTGATGGCGAAGCCGACTCTGTGAAGGCGGTGTTCTTCCTCTGGTTTCCCTTTCCAGAAAAAGGTGTAACCTCCACCTTGTTCCTTGAGCTGGCCTTCCCCTGCCCGCTGGGTCTCGCTTAGAATGAGAGAGGGAATAGTCAACATGGTGGGATAGAGTGGACAGGCAACGGTGAAACGTGCCTTTCACTGTTCAAGCAAAGTGTTGATTTATGAGCTGCTGACGTAAGAATTTTACAATGGCGAAAGCTCCACGAGGCCTCCCCTGTGGTGGTGATGGGGATGCTGGCATGGGTTTATCGCCAGGCTCCTCGTCCTCCTCCTTGTCCTCCTCCTCCCCTCTCTCCTGAGGTGATCCTGTAGTCCCCAGTGGCAAATCCTGTCCCCACATGATGGCTAAGTTGTGTAGCATGCAGCACAGCACAATGAACTCAGCGACCTGCTGAGTGGAGTATTGCAGGGAACCTCCAGAGTGGTCCAGGCATCGGAAGCACTGCTTGAGCCCTCCAATTGTCTTTTCGACGCTGTTTCGTGTGGCTATATGGCTGTCATTATAGCGATGCTTGACTTGTGTCTGAGGGTTCCGGAGCGGGATCATGAGCCAGATGACGAGGCTGTAACCTTTGTCCCTCAGCATCCAGCTCTAGTCTTGTGGCTGATGCTCAAACAGCAAGTTGAAAGCATCACGGATGCTCCCTGGAAACTGGGCATTTACTGCCATGATGCGTTGAGTATGGTCGCAAACGATCTGTACGTTCAGGGAGTGGAATCCCTTTTGGTTTCGGTAAACCTCTGGCTTTTCTAAAGGTGCTCGCAGGGCGATGCACGTACAGTCAATGGCACCCTGACCCTGAACCTTGGGAAAGCCAGCAATTTGTGCAAAACCCACAGCTCTCTCATTCTATGCCTCTTTGGTCATTGGGAACTTTATAGAGTCCATCCTGCATGCGTACAGTGCAGTAGTCACCTGGCGAATGCAGCTATATGTAGCGAATTGTGAGATGTAGCATATGTCCCCTGCTGATGCCTGAAAGGAGCCAGAGGCATAGAAGGCAAGTGCTGCAGCCACCTTCACCTCGACGGGCTGTGCAGTACTGTTGCCGCTGGTAGGCTGTAGGTCTGCCTTTATCAGCTGGCATATGTCTGTGATCACCTCTTTTCAGAAGCGCAGCCTTCGAACGCACTTCGAACAGCTGCAGGTATGAGCGCTGTTGCCTGTAAACTCGTGGGGGGTAAGGCCTCCTCCCCATATGTCTGCGAGCTCTTTGATTATGCTCAAAATGCTCTTGAATAAGCCTTCTTCCAGCTTGATGCTGCATAGAAAAAGCAGCCAGCAATAATGGCAGAGATATTATAGTCCCCATTCTTTTAAATGTTCTCAAATAGCCTTAAAAATGAGCTATAAGCTCACAAAAACCTCACTGTGTGAAATGCAGCCTTCCCTCCAAATGCACTGAACTTCTGCTGCGTTTTTCAAGATGGCATTGTTTGTGCGGGTGCATCGTGGGTTCGAGCAGGTAAGGCTTGATTTTTTCCGGTGTGTTTTTGGGCAGGCTGTAAAAATGACAATGTCAGTGAATTTTCCGCCCACGACGATAGCGGAGCGTTGCACGCTAATTGACGTCATAAAAACGGTGAAGAAACGGGTGGGCGGTATTTTTTGCCGCCGGTGCAAAACCACTGCCATATTTTCCATCCGAGCGCTAAATTTTGCACGCGCATTTACCGCCCCCCAAAAAAACAATTTTTCTGCCCCGCCACGGCAGTAAAACGGCGGTAAACGGGCTCAAACCTGTCTAATTTCTAGCCCTTTATCGCTGAACATCTGGAGCCTAAATCAAAGTATGTGTTCTCAAGGCTCATGGCTGCAAAGCAGTCTCCCAGGTTTATCTAGTTGTGCAGTGGCAGTATAATTCCAGGAGGTCACATGGTTTTGGGTGGGGTGGAGCCTATATATTGTGATACACAAGGTATCACAATTGTTTTCGGCAGGCTCGATGGAGCAGAGGGCCTTTATCTGTCTGACATTGTTCGTCTAATGATTATACACACTTTTTATTTTTGAAGGGTATGCCACTTTTTAAAAGCATGGAACTGGGTGTATTGAGTATACCCGCTTTTGTTTTTGAAGAGTATGTCATTGAACCTTCAAGTGCAGCCAAGAGTGTTTTTGAAAAAGGGTGCACTAGGCTGTATACTCCATCCTCACTGAAGGGGCAGCAACAGAAGAATGTTGGAACGGGTTTATGCTATCTACCAGGGAGATAGATATACTTGGTATGCTCTCATTACCATTTGAAGAGGCCTGGAAGTACAACATTTGATTCTTATGTGCAATCATTTGAATCTATTTCTTCCAGGGGACAGGTAATCCTTTTATTTATAGCCGTCCTCCAATACCTCAGCTGCTTACAGAAGACCATTGAGTAATCCATAGAAGAGTCAACCAAGTCTCCTCAGTGGCCCATGGACACTGTATATAATTCGAAAATGAAATGCTATTTTATATTGCATTCATGAAATATAATTTCTTCAGGAGGACCTATGAAGTGATTGACAAAAGGCTCACCTGAGCATGTGACCCAGTTTCTATTGAGGACAACTCCACAGCTCATAACTGTCCATAATTTGGCAATCCTGTTCGGAGGCCCTAATAATGATTGGTTTGGGAATACAAAATCCATAATGGGCAGTAGGGATACTTTACTGAGCTCAGAGATTAAGGTAACATTACTGGACAAAGTAGGAGCTTTACTCTCTCTGCATCTGATTAATAAAATTCCTGAGCTGAGTGTAATCAATGCTAACATGTGGTGCAAAAGTGGAAAATGGATCCCTTTTCCCAACATTGACTAGCCTTGCCTTGATGAGTGCAAAGGTTCATTTAAAAAAGTATTGCATATGAAAGTTTGTGCAATGAATTCAAAATCCAACATCTCCAACACAAAATATTATACAACACAAGATATGATTGACCCCTTGTATTGTATAGGGTTAATCACATAGGGTTAATTATGATATTCCGACATTTATAGTGTGTTTTCTGCTTCATGCCTCGTGGAATGTTGTTGATGCAGAGAGAGAGAGAGAGACCTTGATGCGCACACCATCTTGTTTATGGGACGATCGGCGCCTCGAGATCTCATGCTTTGTGGAAGAACAGCTGGGGCCTTACAGATTAGGAGTTGGCCATAAGCCACATGCACCCATGTTTGTTCAATAGTATAAAGGAACGGAACTGTCCAGTAGCTCTTTGAACTTCACCTTGGACCGTGATTCGCGAGCGGTGCCGGGACCCCCAAGGATCCTGACCAGCCGTCGTTGCGCAGTTCCCGACGGGCCGAAGGCTGTGAGCTTTGTTGCACCTTATCATACTTCTCTTTTCTTCGTAAACTGTATTATGTTTCTTTTCTCTCAGTAAACGATGTTTTATCTTTACTTCATTTGTCTTGTCTCTTATTTAACATTCATCCAGATCCCGAACCTGGGTCTATTATTATTGATCCAAAACATTTTGGCGTAATCGGCAGGATCTGGTAAAATGTTTAAGAGAAAAGACAAGAAGCAGTCTCCTCCTGCGGGAGAGAAGTATAGAATACCAGGGTGGAGCACGAAGGATGAGGGTTTTGGCTCTCTTGCCAATGTGCTAGCCCGATTTGGACCCCCGCAACATTGGGATACGCAGTTATTGGAACAGAGCAAAGATAGAGCCGTACCCCACGCGGTACTGTCTCTCCTGGAGGAAGCGGGCTTCTCACAGGAGAAAAGTAGTCCCCCACAAATGGGATGGATTTTGTTGACAGCATTAAGGGCGATGTGTAAACAACTTAAGGAAAGTGAGGCAGAAAACTTACAGTTAAAAACAGCTGTTAAGGTTTTGGAAAATCAAAATTCAACTCTGACTGAAGCAGTCCGCACTGCACAAGAACGGGTGGATAAAGTCAATGAACAATCAGAAACTTTAATATGCCGTCTGACGACAGTACAAAATAAAAAGAAAGCCAGACAACGGAAATTGCAGATAGATCGGTCAAAGGTACGTGCATTGGTAGCTGGACCCACTTGGGATCCGGCTCGTTGGGACGGAAGCATCTGGTATTCCTCTGACTCAGAATATGAGTGGACAGATGGAGAGGGGGGTGAACGGGAGGAAACTGAAGACCCTCCCCCATACGCTCCGAGCACGGAATCTATACCCCTTATGACAAATAAGACGAAACAGCAAGATGGGGAACAGCCCGTAACCACTAGAGGGGTGCGTGACTTCACCACTAGTGAGTTACAAGAAATAGGGTCTCGATTTCACCAAAAACCCAGGGAATCATTGTCAGAATGGCTAACCCAGATTTGGGACCAGGGAGCATCAGGCGTAACACTTAACCCCGAAGAGTTAACAAAAATGGGGACTACGGGCCACCATATCACAGCAGTGCTACGGAATGACCAGGCCATAGATTCGCTATGGGACATGGTTACTATAGGGGTCCTGTCCTTCCGGGCAAGCCTGCACTATAGGACACTGGAGCATCACTTGAATCGCGTGTGGGTACTGGGGAGGCCCATGACAGGTGCTATTAACAGTAAGCATGGGGGCCAACATCACGTTATCAATCAAGTGGCAAAAAGATCACAAAAACCAGCATGTGTATACCATATATGACCTTCATTCTAATAGATCATATCGATTGGGACGATGGAAAAATGTTGTGCACCATCGCACTGTCCTCGGCATTACTAACCTTCCTCCCACTGTAGACCTAACTCGTTTAGCTCAATTTCTAAAAGATAACCAAAAGATGACGAATTGAGCAAATGAGGGCGTACTCTTCATACTCTGCAAGTTGCTATGTATTACAGTGAAGGCGCCTTGGTCAGAGTTGCGACAACGGTCACTGACCTTATGGTACACCATTGGTGGGACATCTTTTACGGATGGTCCCCAAAAACATCCGCCACTTTGAAGCTGTTAATACATCCTATCGTTTTACTCATCGCGTTATTACTGATATTACTGCTCGTATGTATTCTTTGGTGTAGATTGCAAGCGTTGCTTGCGCATACCCAACGTCTAACTGATGCATTACGCCTTCAACTCAATTATATTACTTAGAATGTCTAAATATCAAGAATGGATTGTATTGTATAGGGTTAATCACATAGGGTTAATTATGATATTCCGACATTTACAGTGTGTTTTCTGCTTCATGCCTCGTGGAATGTTGTTGATGCAGAGAGAGAGAGAGAGGGACCTTGATGCGCACACCATCTTGTTTATGGGACGATCGGTGCCTCGAGAGATCAAGCTTTGTGGAAGAACAGCTGGGGCCTTACAGATTAGGAGTTGGCCATAAGCCACATGCACCCATGTTTGTTCAATAGTATAAAGGAACGGAACTGTCCAGTAGCTCTTTGAACTTCACCTTGGACCGTGATTCGCGAGAGGTGCCGGGACCCCCAAGGATCCTGACCAGCCGTCGTTGCGCAGTTCCCGACGGGCCGAAGGCTGTGAGCTTTGTTGCATCTTATCATACTTCTCTTTTCTTCGTAAACTGTATTATGTTTCTTTTCTCTCAGTAAATGGTGTTTTAACTTTACTTCATTTGTCTTGTCTCTTATTTAACATTCATCCAGATCCCGAACCTGGGTCTATTATTATCGATCCAAAACACCCCTTAAATTTATAAAGAACAAAAATGAAAAACAAAAAAAATTGCATTGAAAACTGTCATGTTTGTAACTACAATGTAACACCACTGTATTACTGTATACACTCAACTTCGATACACACCTTGACCACAGGTGGTGAACTTGTGGGGGACACTCCTTACTGATCACACAGGTATATAAAGGGAGGTCCCCCGCAGGGTCATCACTTCTGGAGTCCTGTAATAAAGAGTTAAGGTCACAGAGTGGCCTTGTCCCTGGAATGTGCCTCGTGTGGTTTCATGCTGTAGAGTAAGGGCTTTACATTGGCGACGAGAAACGGGAATTCACGGCCCACGAGAATGGCCACCGGTAGCACAGAGGAACGGTACTGTGTTGGGGAAGACTTGGACAATTTTGGCGAGGGGCTTCAGCAAAGCTTCATAACTAAAGACTGGCTAGGGGATGCAGCGGCCGACAAGCGACGGGCTCATCTCCTGACCAGCTGCAGGCCAAAGACTTATGCGCTCATGAAGGACTTACTGGCACCCGAAAAGCCATTGGACAAAACCTTTGAAGAGCTCAGCAAAATAATCGGGGAGCATCTCAAACTGGCGAGCAGCATACACGTGGCTCGACACAGATTCTACACCCACCGATGTCGTGAAGGACAGAGCATACCGGACTTTGTAGCAGACTTCTGGCGTTTGGCCAGCCTCTGTAAGTTCACAGATGCCTGCAGGGGGGAGATGCTAAGGGACTTCTTCATCGAGGGTATCGGTCATGCAAGTTAATTGAGACCAAGGACTTGACCTTGGAAGCGGCAACGTTGTTAGCTCAAACTTTCTTGGCGGGGGAGGAAGAGACGAAAATGATTTACGCGCGCAATTCTGCCTCTAACGCGGCGATGGATCAGGGAGTCAACATCATAAATGCTATTCAGAGCCCCGCAGGCAGGCAGGGGCAGGCCGACATTTACCAGGCAGCAATAGATCACAGAGCAGGATCTCAACAGAGACAATGGCAGGCTGAACGGACGTTCACACCATCAGAGTGGACAATGCGGCCCAGGATGGGGCCATTCACACCCACCAATAGGGTACTTAGGAGCAGTCAAAAGGACAGTCAGCGCGGAATTCCTGGCCATAGTCCCTTTGTCCCCAACAATGGAAACTTTAACTCATGCTGGAGGTGTGGGGGAAAACACTCAGCCAGATCTTGCAGATTCCAACATTTTGTCTGCAGAAACTGCAATCTCAGTGGCCATTTAGCTCGAATATACAGAAAACCTGCAACCAGACTGATATATGAGACAGAGGGACCAGAAGAGGGTTCTGTGAGACAGGATGACTTTTGGGGCAAATCGATGGACGCCGAGGTTCAGCGGGTTCATGCGGCGAATATTCACAGTTCATACACCAAAACGCCACCAATGATGGTGAGGATTTTGTTGAACGGCATCCCAGTATGCATGGAGCTGGACACTGGGGCCAGCCAGTCACTCATGGGCGTTCAGCAATTCGAGAAGCTATGGCCATGCAAAGCCAGTAGACCCAAATTAGAACGTATTGAGACACAATTACGGACTTACACCAAGGAAATCATTCCGGTGGTAGGCAGTGCAATGATGGCTGTCACACACAATGGGCTAGTGAACCGGCTGCCACTCTGGATTGTCCCGGGCAATGGTCCCGCTCTGTTGGGGAGGAGCTGGTTAGCCGAGATTAACTGGAAATGGGGAGATGTTCATGCAATGTCCTCGGTGGAGCAAAGTTCGTGCTCACAAGTCCTACAACAATTCGAGTCACTATTTCAACTGGGCATCGGGACTTTCAAAGGCACTAAAGTAAGGATACACATCACCCCGGACGCCAGTCTAGTGCACCACAAAGCCAGAGCGGTGCCGTATGTGATGCGGGAAAAAATCGTGAGCGAATTGGACCGGCTGTTGCGAGAGGGCATCATCTCGCCTGTTGAACTCAGTGACTGGGCGAGCCCCATCGTTCCCATTCTAAAAGGGGATGGCTCTGTCAGGATCTGTGGCGACTACAAGGCCACCATCAATCGGGTGTCCCTACAAGACCAATACCCGCTCCCAAGAGCGGAGGATTTTTGCGCCACGCTGGCAGGCGGCAAGCTGTTCACAAGTTGGACCTCACTTCAGCGTATATGACCCAGGAACTGGCCGACGAATCCAAACTACTGACCACCATCATCACGCACAAGGGACTGTTTGCGTATAACAGGTGCTCGTTTGGCATTCGATCAGCGGCTGTGATTTTTCAACGTAACATGGAAAGCCTGCTTAAGTCCATTCCTGGAATGATCGTATTCCAGGACGACATCCTCATCACGGGTCGAGGCACCGAGGAACACCTCCACAACCTGGAGTAGGTGCTACGCCGACTGGACCGGGTAGGCCTACGACTCAAGAAGTCTAAATGTGTGTTTTTAGCTCCTGAGGTTGGGTTTCTGGGCAGGGGGGTTGCTGCAGATGGGATTCGGACCACCGAATCCAAAACACAGGCGATTCGACGAGCACCCAGGCCCTGCAACACATCGGAGCTGCGTTCATTCCTGGGACTGTTGAACTATTTTGGGAACTGTCTGCCGAACTTGAGCACATTGTTGGAGCCATTACACGTGCTCCTGCGTAAGGGTTGTGATTGATTTTGGGGGGACTGTCAGGAACTGGCTTTTGATCGGGCGCGAAACCTACTGTTGACCCTGTACGACCCCTGTCAACTTTTAGTTCTGACTTGTGATGCATCGTCCTATGGGGTTGGGTGCGTGTTGCAGCAGGATAATGCTGAGGGTCAGCTACAACCTGTGGTTTATGCTCTCTCAAGCAGAACGGGTATATGGCATGGTCGAGAAGGAAGCGCTTGCATGTATCTATGGTGTAAAAAAAATGCATCAGTACCTCTTCGGTAGGAAGTTTGAATTAGAGACGGACCACAAGCCACTCACATCCCTGTTGTCAGACAGCAAGGCTGTCAATGCCAACGCATCAGCTCACGTACAGCGGTGGGCCCTCATGCTAGCTGCTTATGACTACTCCATCCGGCACCGGCCCGGCACTGAAAACTGCGCTGACGCACTCAGCAGGCTCCCACTGGCCACCACTGAGGGGGCAGCTGAGCCAAACGCTGAGATGGTCATGGCTGTCGATGCCTTTGACAGTGCAGGCTCCCCCATCACAGCCCACCAGATCAAAATCTGAACAAACAGAGATCCCCTTCTATCCTTGATTAAGAAATGTGCCCTGACTGGGGATTGGGCCCCCGCACATGGAGCATGCCCTGAGGAGGTCAGACCGTTCCACAGGCGGATGGATGAGCTCTCCATCCAAGCCGACTTCCTACTATGGGGCAGCCGGGTAGTCATGCCCCAGAAGGGCAGGGAGGCATTCATCAGGGAACTCCACAGCGAGCACCCAGTCATTGTGATGATGAAGGCCATTGCCCGGTCACACATTTGGTGGCCTGGAATTGATTCAGACCTGGAACACTGTGTTCGCAGGTGCACGACCAGTGCCCAGCTGGTAATGCCCCCAGGGAGGCCCCGCTCAGCCCCTGGCCCTGGTCCAACAAGCCATGGTCACGCATTCACATTGACTATGCGGGCCCGTTCATGGGGAAGATGTTCCTCATTGTAATAGATGCGTACTCAAAATGGATCGAGTGCATCATCCTGAATTCATGCACATCATCCATACGATCTTTGCAACCCATGGCTTGCCGGACATCCTGGTTGGTGACAATGGCCTGTGTTTCACGAGCAATGAATTCTGGGAGTTTATGTCAGGCAATGGCATCAACCATGTCAGGAGTGCGCCGTTCAAGCCGCCCTCCAATGGCCAGGCGGAACGGACAGTCCAAATCATTAAGCAAGGTATGCTCAGGATTCAAGGACCCTCCCTACAATGCCGCCTATCGCGCCTCCTGCTGGCCTATAGATCCCGCCCGCACTTGCTCACGGGGGTCCCGCCCGCAGAGCTACTCATGAAACGGACACTCAAAATTCGGTTGTCCCTCATGCACCCAGTCCTGACCGACGTAGTTGAGGGCAAGCGCAAGTCACAAAACGAGTACCAGGACCGAAATTCAAGGGGGAGCTGTATAGAAATAAATGATCCTGTATTCGTCCTCAATCACGCCATGGGGCCCAAATAGCTTGAGGTTACTGTAATTGGCAAAGAGGGGAATAGGATCATCGTGGTAAAACTCAACAATGGGCAGATATGCCGTAAGCATCTGGACCAAGTAAAAAAAAAGGTTCAGCATGGACACAGAGGAACCTGAAGAAGACCATAAGATGGAGCTCACACTACCGCCAGAGAACGTGCAACAAGAGCAATCGGAAGAATGCACAGTCCCTAAGGTCAGCCCGGACAGGCCGGAATCACCACAGGTGACAGACACTCACATCAGCGTCCAACAACCAGAGCCCCAACTGCGGCGCTCCACGAGGGAGCGTAGACCACCTGAAAGACTGAACCTATGATCCCAGTAAGACTTTGGGGGGGTGGGGGGAGGTGATGTCATGTTTGTAACTACAATGTAACACCACAGTATTACTGTATACACTCAACTTAGATGCACACCTTGACCACAGGGGGTGAACTTGTGGGAGACACTCCTTACCTGATCACACAGGTATATAAAGGGAGGTCCCACGCAGGGTTATCACTTCTGGAGTCCTGTAATAAAGAGTTAAGGTCACAGAGTGGCCTTGTCCCTGGAATGTGCCTCGTGTGGTTTCATGCTGTAGAGCAAGGACTTTACAAAAACCACAAACTGCACTCTATCCAAACCATATTACTTATCTCTAATCTCAGAAGAGTGTCACTATTGCTTCAGCATGACCTTTTCTATTTCTTACTGCAAGCATGATTATAGCTTGAGTGAGATTGCCAAAGTATGGGCATTTCATTTCCATTTCAGTCTAGGTTGAGATTCCTCAAGCTAATTTCAAGATCGGCTCTTACTGCTAAGACAGAGGGGAAGCAAGAGTTTTCATTCCATAGATACAACTAAATTCTGGCCACAGAGCAAAAAGAGAGATGTGCTAACTTAGTGAGTTACATTCCTAGAGTCATGCGTGTACCTGTGATCTTTTAACAATTGTCAAATAGCAATCGGTGTTGTCTACCCGGTGCCAGGGTTAAGGACATTTTCTCTGGGCTGGAGAGGAAGTAGGAGTGGGAAGGAGAAGATCTAGTTGTCGTGGTCCACATGGGTACCAACAACATAGGTAGGATAAACAAAGAGGTTCTGCTGAGGGATTATGAGGAGCTAGGGGTCAAAATAAAAAGCAGAACCACAAAGGTAATAATCTCTGGATTACTACCTGAGCCACGAGCAAATTTGCATAGGGTAAAGAAGATCAGAGCATTAAACACGTGGCTCAAAAGCTGGTGTGGGAGAAAAGGGTTGTGGTTCGTGGGGCACTGGCACCAGTACTGGGGGAAGAGGGAGCTGTTCCATTCGAATGGGCTTAGGCCATGCTGGGACTAGACCGTGCTGGTACTAGAGTCCTGGCGAATCGAATAACTAGGGCTGTAGAGAGGACTTTAAACTAATTAGTGGGGGGGAAGGTTCAGGTGAAAATTAAAAAATCAAAGAATAAGGAGAAGGCAATAAATCAGGGTAGCACTGGGGGAAATGAAAACCGGAGCATGACAGGAAGGGACAGAATGTATAAACATAAATGTGAATCAGAAAGTGGGGTCAAAGCAGGAAAAATGGTAAAAAAACAAATTTAAAAGCTCTTTATCTGAATGGACGCAGCATTCGTAACAATATAGATGAGTTGACAGCACAAATAGATACAAACGGGTATGATCTGATAGCCATTACAGAGATGTGGTTGCAAGGTGACCAAGGCTGGGAGCTAAATATTCAGGCATATTTGACAATTCAGAAGGACAGACAGAAAGGAAAAGGAGGTGGGGTAGCTCTGTTAATAAAGGATGAGATTAGTGCATTAGTGAGAAATGATATTAGCTCAGAAGATCATGATGTTGAATCAGTTTGGGTGAAGATAAGGGATAATAAGGGGAAAAAGTCACTGGTAGGTGTAGTCTATCATCATCATCAAAGGCAGTTCCTCGGAATCGAGGACGACTCACTCTAAAAATGAGTCCTTAGGTGGCTGAACAGTCCAATACGAGAACCACAGTCCCTGTCACAGGTGGGACAGATAGTCGTTGAGGGAAAGGGTGGGTGGGACTGGTTTGCCGTGCGCTCTTTCCGCTGCCTGCGCTTGATTTCTGCATGCTCTCAGCGATGAGACTCGAGGTGTTCAGCGCCTTCCCGGATGCACTTCCTCAACTTAGGGTGGTCTTTGGCCAGGGACTCCCAGGTATCAGTGGGGATGTTGCACTTTATCAGGGAGTCCCCCTAACAATAGTTACACTGTTGGATGGAGTATAAATCAAGAAATAATGGAGGCTTGTAAAAAAAGGAACGGCAATAATAAAGGATGATTTTAACCTTCATATTGATTGGACAAAGCAAATTTGCCAGGGTAGCCTTGAGGAAGAGTTCATAAAATGTATACGGGATAGTTTCTTTGAACAGTACATTGCAGAACCAACCAGGGAGCAGGCTGTCTTAGATCTGGTACTGTGTAATGAGACAGGATTAATAAACAATCTCCTAATAAAGGATCCTCTAGGAATGAGTGACCATAACATGGTTGAATTTCAAATTCAGTTGGAGGGTGAAAAAGTTGGATCTCCAACCAGCATCCTAAGCTTAAATAAAAGAGACTACAAAGCGATGAGGGCAGAGTTGGGTAATGCACGTTCTGCCTGGCCATTGGAAGCCGGCTTGAACAGTGCCGTCCTGACATGCTTGATGCCATTACCCGACATGAACTCCCGGAATTCATAGCTAGTGAAACATGGGCCGTTATCGCTAACCAGGATGTCTGGCAAGCCGTGGGTCGCAAAGACCGCACGCAGACTCTCCATAGTGGTGGATGTCATTCACGAATTCAAAATGATGCACTCGATCCATTTCGAGTACGCATCAACAACAATGAGGACCATTTTTCCCATGAACAGGCCCGCGTAGTCAACATGAATGCGTGACCATGGCTTGGTGGGCCAGGGCCACGGGCTGAGTGGAGCCTCCCTGGGGGCATTGCCCAGCTGGGCACACGTCGTGCACCTGCGAACAGTGTTCCAGGTCTGGGTCAATTCCCGGCCACCATACATGTGACCGGGCAATGGCCTTCATTAGCAGGATGGCTGGGTGCTCGCTGTGGAGTTCCCTGATGAAAGCTTCCCTTCCCTTCTGGGGCATGACTACCCAGCTGCCCCATAGTAGGCAGTCGGCTTGGATGGAGAGCTCATCCATCCGTCTGTGAAACGGTTTGACCTCCTCGGGGCATGCTCCGTGTGTGGGCGCCCAATCCCCAGTCAGGACACATTTCTTAATCAAGGATAGGAGGGGATCTCTGTTGGTCCAGATTTTGATCTGGCGGGCTGTGATGGGGGAGCCTGCGCTGTTAAAGGCTTCAACGGCCATGACCATCTCAGCGCTTTGCTCTGCTGCCCCCTCAGTGGTGGCCAGCGGAAGCCTGCTGAGCGCGTCAGCACAATATTCGGTGCCTGGCCGGTGCCGTATGGTGTAGTCATACGCAGCCAGCATGAGAGCCCATCGCTGTATGAGAGCTGACGCATTGGCATTGACAGCTTTGCTGTCTGACAACAGGGATGTTAACAGCTTGTGGTCCGTTTCTAACTCGAACCGACTGCCAAAAAGGTACTGGTGCATCTTTTTCACCCCATAGACACATACGAGTGCTTCCTTTTCAACCATCCCATATCCCCGTTCTGCTTGGGAGAGCGACCTGGAGGCATAAGCCACAGGTTGGAGTTGGCCTTCATCATTACTCTGCTGCAACATGCACCCAACCCCGTAGGATGATGCATCACATGTCAAAACCAATTTCTTACAGGGGTTGTACAGAGTCAACAGCTTATTAGAACAAAGCAGGTTCCGCGCCCGATTGAAAGCCCGTTCCTGACAGTCCCCCCAAAACCAATCGCAACCCTTACGCAGGAGCATGTGTAGCGGCTCCAACAATGTGCTTAAGTTCGGCAGAAAGTTCCCGAAATAGTTCAAGAGTCCCAGAAATGAACGCAACTCCGATGTGTTGCCGGGCCTGGGTGCACGACGAATCGCCTCAGTTTTGGATTCGGTAGGTCGGATCCCGTCTGTGGCAACCCTCCTGCCCAAAAACTCGGCCTCTGGGGCCAAAAACACACACTTGGACTTCTTTAGTTGTAGGCCTACCCGGTCTAGTTGGCGTAGCACCTCCTCCAGGTTGTGGAGGTGTTCCTCGGTGTCTCGACCTGTGATAAGGATGTCGTCCTGAAATACGATTGTTCCAGGGATGGATTTGAGCAGGCTTTCCATGTTCCTTTGAAAGCTAGCGGCCGTTGATCGAATGCCAAACGGACACCTGTTGTAGACAAACAGCCCCTTGTGCGTGGTGATGGTGGTCAGTAGCTTGGATTCTTCGGCCAGCTCCTGGGTCATGTAGGCTGAAGTGAGGTCCACTTGGTGAACAGCTTGTCGCCTGCCAGCGTGGCAAAGAGATCCTCCGCTCTCGGAAGCAGGTATTGGTCTTGTAGTGACACTCGGTTGATAGTGGCCTTATAGTCGCCACAGATCCTGACCGAGCCATCCGTTTTTAGGACAGGGACGATGGGGCTTGCCCAGTCGCTGAATTCAATGGGCAAAATTATGTCCTCTCTTAGCAACCTGTCCAACTCACTCTCAATTTTCTCCCGCATCACATATCGCACAGCTCTGGCTTTGTGATGCACTGATCTGGCATCCGGGGTGATGCGTATCACTACTTTGGTACCTTTGAAAGTCCCGACACCAGGTTGAAATAGTGACTCACATTTCTGTAGGACCTGTGAGCCTGAACTTCGCTCCACAGATGAAATGGCGTGCACATCCCCCCCATTTCCAGTTCATCTCGGCTAGCCAGCTCCTCCCCAAAAGCGCGGGACCATTTCCCGGGACAATCCAGAGTGGTAGCCGGTTCTCTGATCCATTATGTGTGACCACCAACATTGCACTGCCTCGCACTGGCATGATCTCTTTGGTGTACATCCATAGTTGCGTGTCAATGCGTTCTAGTTTGTGTCTGCTAGCTCTGAGTGGCCATAGTTTCTCGAATTGTTGGACACTCATAAGTGACTGGCTGGCCCCTGTGCCCAGCTCTATGCATACCGGGTGCTGTTGAATAGGACTTTCATCATCATAGGTGGCGTTTTGGTATATGAGCTGTGGATGTTTGCCACATGAACCCGCTGAACTTCAGCGTCCATTGCTTTGTCCCAAGCATCAGCCTGCCTTGCAGACCCCTCTTCTGGTTCATCTGCCTCATAAATTAGCCTTGCTGCAGGCTTCCTGCACATTCTGGCTAAATGTCCACTGAAGTTACAATTTCTACAGATAAATTATTGAAATCTACAGGTTTTTGCAGCATGTCTTCCCCCACACCTCCAGCATGAGCTGAGATCGTTGTGAACAAAAGGACTGTTACCAGGCATTCCTCTCTGATTGTCTCTTCGATTACTCTTGAGCACTCTGTTAATGGGTGTCAATGGTCCCATGCCGGACGCATTGTCCACTGTGATGGCATAAATATCCATTCAACCTGCCATTGTCTCTGTTGAGGACCCACTCTAGAGTCTGTTGCTGCCTGGGTGGTGTCGAATTGCCCTTGCCTGCCTGCCGGGTTCTGAGTCGCGTTTACAATGTTAACTCCCTGATCCATCACCACATTGGAAGCAGAGTTGCGCGCATATATTATCTTGGTTTCCTCCTCCCCCGCCATGAAGGTCTGAGCCATCAACCCCGCCGCTTCCAAGGTCAAGTCCTTGGTCTCAATTAGCTTTCTGAAAATCCCGGCATGACCAATGCCCTCAATAAAGAAATCCCCTAACATCTCCCCCCTGCAGGCGTCTGTGAACTTACAGAGGCTGGCCAAGCGCCGAAGGTCCACAACGAAGTCCGGTATGCTCTGTCCTTCCCGACATCGGTGTGTATAGAATCGGTGTCGGGCCATGTGTGTACTGCTCGCCGGTTTGAGGTGCTCACCGATCAGTTTGATGAGCTCTTCAATGGTTTTGTACGCTGGCTTTTCGGGTGCGAGCAGGTCTTTCATCAGCGCGTACGTCTTAGGTCCACAGCTAGTCAGTAGATGCGCCCTTCACTTGTCAGCCGCTGCAACTCCCAGCCAGTCCTTCATGACAAAGCTCTGCTGGAGCCTCTCAACGAAATCGTCCCAGTCCTCACCAACACAGTACCGTTCCTCTGTGCTACCGGTGGCCATTCTCGTGAAACGTTGATTCCCGTTTCTCATTGCCAAATGTAATGTCCTTACACACTACTTTAAATTCACATGAGGCACATTCTGCAGACAAGGTCACTCTGTGACCTGAACCTTTATTCACAGGACCAAGAAGTGATGACCCTGCGTGGGACCTCCCTTTATATACCTGGATGACCAGGTCAGGACTGTCTCCCACAAGTTCACCCCCTGTGGTCAAGGTGTGCATTTCTTAGGTGTATACAGTATGCAGTGCTGTTATGAAGGTTACAGTTACATGAAGGTTACATACATGACAGAGCTCATCAATGCCGCTTCAAACACTATACGTGCAAAGACTGTGGAACAATGGGACACCTCCAGCGAATGTGCAGACGAGTTGCAAACCCTGCAAACCACCATGTTGCAGAGGAAGCTCGATCCATGGCTGATCACACTGAGCTAGAGACTCGAACCGAGGAGGCAGAAGTGTACGGGGTACACACCTTCACCACGAAATGTCCACTGATCATGTTGAAAATCGAACTGGATGGAATTGCACACAGGTGCGAGTCAGTTGATCATGAGCAAAAAGGCCTTCGACAGGCTGGGGTGCAACAAGGCACACAGGCCCAAGCTTAGCCCCATTCACACGAAGCTGAGAACTTACACTAAAGAGCTGATCCCTGTAATTGGCAGCACAGCAGTAAAGGTCTCCTATGATGGAGCAGTGCACGAACTCCTGCTATGGAGTGTACCAGGAGATGGCCCCACACTGTTTGACAGAAGCTGGCTCGGGAAAATCCGTTGGAACTGGGACGACATCCGAGCGCTCTCGTCCGTCGACAATGCCTTGTGTGCCCAGGTTCTGAGCAAGTTTCCGTTGTTGTTTGAGCCAGGCATCGGAAGTTTCTTGGGGCGAAGGTGCAAATCCACTTGGTTCCCGGTACACGTCCCATCCACCACAAGGCACGAACGGTGCCATATATGATGCGAGAGAAAGTGGAGATCGAGCTGGACAGGCTGCAACGAGAGGGCATCATCGCTCCGGTGGAGTTCAACAAGTGGGCCAGTCTGATTATTCCGGTTCTCAAGGGCGATGGTATGGTCAGAATTTGTGGGGACTATAAAATAACGATTCACCATTTTTCGCTGCAGGACCAGTACCCGCTACCCAAGGCAGACAACCCATTTGGCAGGAGGAAAGACGTTCACCAAGTTGGACCTGACCTCGGCCTATATGACGCAGGAGCTGGCGGAATCCTTGAAAGGCGTCACCTGCATCAACACGGACAAAGGTCTGTTCATCTACAATAGATGTCCGTTTGGGATTCGATCAGCCACGGCGATTTTTCAAAGGAACATGGAGAGCCTGCTAAAGTCAGTTCCGCGCACCAGGTTTTCCAGGATGACATATTGATCACAGGCCAGGACATCATCGAAAACTTGATGAACCTGGAAGAGGTTCTAAGTCGGCTAGATTGTGTGTGACTCAGCTTGAAGTGTGTTTTCCTGGCGCAAGAGGTCGAATTCTTAGGGAGAAGAATCGCGGCAGACAGCTTCAGACCCACTGATGCCAAGACGGAGGCCATCAAGAACGCGCCGAGACCACAGAATGTGACAGAGCTGCGGTCATTGCTGGGACTCTTCAATTATTTTGGCAATTTCCTACCCGGGTTACGTACCTTGCTAGAACCTCTACATGTGTTGTTACGCTAGGGAAATTACTGTGTATGGTGGAAATCACAAGAGGCTTTGAGAAAGTCAGAAATCTGTTATATTCTAACAAACTGCTTGTTCTGTATAAGGAAGACACAAATAACCTTCCGGAAATACTAGGGGACCGAGAGTCTAACGAGAAGGAGGAACTGAAGGAAATCCTTATTAGTCAGGAAATTGTGTTAGGGAAATTGATGGGATTGAATCCCGAGGCCGATAAATCCCTAGGGCCTGATAGTCTGCAGCCCAGAGTACTTAAGGAAGTGGCCCCAGAAATAGTGGACGCATTGGTAGTCATTTTCCAACATTCTATAGACTCTAGATCAGTTCCTATGGATTGGAAGGTAGCTAATGTAACCCCACTTTTTAAAAAAGGAGGGAGAGAGAAAACAGGGAATTATAGACCAGTTAGCCTGACATCGGGAGTGGGGAAAATATTGGAATCAATTATTAAAGATGTGATAGCAGCGCATTTGGAAAGCAGTGATGGGATCGGTCCAAGTCAACATGGATTTATGAAAGGGAAATCATGCTTGACAAATCTTCTAGAATTTTTTGAGGATGTAACTAGTAGAGTGGACAAGGGAGAACCAGTGGATGTGGTGTATTTGGACTTTCAAAAGGCTTTTGACAAGGTCCTACACAAGAGATTAGTGTACAAAATTAAAGCACATGGTATTGGGGGTAATGTATTGACGTGGATAGAGAACTGGTTGGCAGACAGGAAGCAAAGAGTAGGAATAAACGGGTCCTTTTCAGAATGGCAGGCAGTGACTAGTGAGGTACCACAAGGTTCAGTGCTGGGCCCCCAGCTATTTACAATATACATTAATGATTTGGATGAAGGAATTGAATGTAATATCTCCAAGTTTGCAGATGACACTAAGCCGGGTGGCGGTGTGAGCTGTGAGGAGGATTCTAAGAGGCTGCAGGGTGACTTGGACAGGTTAGATGAGTGGGCAAATGCATGGCAGATGCAGTATAATGTAGATAAATGTGAGGTTATCCACTTTGGTGGCAAAAACATGGAGGCAGAATACTATCTGAATGGTGACAGATTAGGAAAAGGGGAGGTGCAACGAGACCTGGGTGTCATGGTACATCAGTCATTGAAAGTTGGCATGCAGGTACAGCAGACGGTGAAGAAGGCAAATGGCATGTTGGCCTTCATAGTGAGAGGATTTGAGTGTAGGAGCAGGGAGGTCTTACTGTACAGGGCCTTGGTGAGGCCACACCTTGAATATCGTGTACAGCTTTGGTCTCCTAATCTGAGGAAGGACATTCTTGCTATTGAGGGAGTGCAGCAAAGGTTCACGAGACTGATTCCCAGGATGGCAGGACTGACATGAAGAACGACTGGATCGACTAGGCTTGTATTCACTGGAATTTAGAAGAATGAAAGGGGATCTCATAGAAACATATAAAATTCTGACGGGATTGGACAGGTTAGATGCAGGAAGAATGTTCCCGATGTTGGGGCAGTCCAGACCCAGGGGTCACAGTCTAAGGATAAGGGGTAAGCTATTTAGATGAGGAGAAACCTGTGGAATTCTCTACCACAGAGAGTTGTTGAGGCCAGTTCGTTAGATATATTCAAAAGGAGTTAGATGTGGCCCTTATGGCTAAAGGGATCAAAGGGTATGGAGAGAAAGCAGAAATGGGGTACTGAAGTTGCATGATCAGCCATGATCATATTGAATGGTGGTGCAGGCTCGAAGGGCCGAATTGTCTACTCCTGCACCTATTTTCTGTGTTTCTATATTAACCCATGTAACCGTTTAGTGCCAGTTTGCGATGCGTCTTCGTACGGGGTCGGGTGTGTGTTACAACAAGCAAACGAATTTGGAACATTGCCACTGGCCGCCTATGCGTCCAGGAGTTTGTCCAAGGCCAAAAGGGCCTACAGCAAGATTGAAAAAGAAGCTCTGGCATGCGTTTACGGGGTTAAAAAAAAATGCACCAGTATCTGTTTGGTTTCAAGTTTGAGTTAGAAACTGACCATAAGGCGCTCATATCGCTATTTTCAGAGAGCAAAGGGATTGCCTCTGCTCGCATCCAATGATGGGCGCTTACGCTGTCTGCATACAACTATGTAATCCGCCACAGGCCAGGCACAGAGAACTGCGCTGATGCTCTCAGTCGGCTACCATTGCCCACCACCGGGGTGGAAATGGCACAGCCTGCAGACTTGCTCTTGGTGATGGATACATTTGAAAACGAAAAGTCACCCGTTACGGCCCACCAGATCAGGACCTGGACCCGCCAGGATCCTTTACTGTCCCTGGTTAAAAAACTGTGTTCTCCATGGGAGCTGGTCCAGCATCCCAGTGGAGATGCATGAAGAGATCAAGCTGTTCCAGCGGCGCAAAGACGAAATGTGCATACAGGCAGACTGCCTTTTGTGGGGTAATCGCATGGTTTTGCCTAAGAAAGGCAGGGAAACGTTCATACGCGACCTACACAGTACCCACCCAGGCATAGTAATGATGAAAGCTATAGCCAGATTCCATGTGTGGTGGCCCGGCAGCGACTCAGATTTGGAGTCTTGCGTGCGGCAATGCAACACTTGTTCTCAACTGAGCAATGCACCCAGGGAGGCACTGCTAAGTTTGTGGTCATGGCCCTCCAAACCATGGTCCAGGATCCACGTTGACTTTGCTGGCCCATTTTTAGGCAATATGTTTTTTGTCATTGTGGATGCTTATTCAAAATGGATTAAGTGTGTAATAATGTCTGTAAGCACGTCCACTGTCACCATCGAAAGCCTACGAGCCACGCATGGCCTGCCTGATGTCCTTGTCAGTGACAATGGACTGTGCTACACCAGCGCTGAATTCAAGGAATTCATGACCTGCAATGGGATCAAGCACGTCACATCTGCCCCGTTCAAGCCCGCATCAACGGCCAGGCAGAACAGGCAGTCCAAACCATCAAGCAAAGCTTGAAACGCGTGTCGGAAGGCTCCCTGCAGACCCGCCTGTCCAGAGTCCTGCTCAGCTACCGCACCAGTCCCCACTCGCTCACTGGGGTTCCCCCAGCCGAGCTGCTCATGAAAAGGGCACTCAAAACAAGGCTCTCCCTTGTCCACCCTGACCTCCATGATCACGTTGAGGACAGACAGCGTCAACAAAGCATGTACCATGATCGCGCAAATTTGTCACGCGATATTGAAGTCAATGGCCCTGTATTGGTACTCAACCATGAACATGGCCCCAAATGGCTTGCTGGCACTGTCATAGCCAAAGAAGGGAGTAGGGTGTTTCAGGTCAAACTCACAATGGACAAAACCAAACTGTGATTCACAGACAGCCACAAGCAACCGGAAGAGGACACCATCAGTTTTGACCCTCCCATACACACACAAGTGGCAACCGACATCACGGTTGACCACGGAGCTGAACTCACCATCCCCAGCAGCCCAGCAAGGCCAGCTGCACAGCAACCCAGCAAAGAACCAATCATCTCACCTACACCTGCATTTGTACCGAGACGATTGACAAGGAACGAAAGGCCCCAGATCGTCTCACCCTGTAAATAAGTGTACTATTGACTTTGGGAGGTAGTGATGTTATGTATGCAACCCTATGTAACCAGTATTGTACCGCCACTTGAGGGCGTACCTGTTGGAGTCGCAAGGGATCCCAGCATCCCTTGGGAGCACTGTATATAAGCAGGCCTCCCATGCTGTACGAACACTCTGGAGTAGAATAAAGGAACTAAGGTCACACCTACTCACGTCTACAGTACTCAGTTACACCACTTTATTATGAACATAACATACACCAAAGAGCTGATCCCAGATGGTAGTGCGGATGTAAGTGTAATCCATAATGGCGTGGTGCAGAAGTTACCTCTGTGGATTGTTGCAGGTAATGGTCCAATGCTACTCGGAAGAATGTGGTTGGGGAAGATCCAGTGGAAATGGGAAGACCTCTTCACTCCAGCAATCAATGTCCCCCGTGCTCAGAGGCATAGCAAAACCTCACCTTCGCTTGGGCCAGGCACCAGAGAACAGACCAGCGCAGCCACTGAGGCACAGACCGTCCATCACGACTGCATGGCAATGATCCGACCGGAACGACCTAAAAGTATCTTCCTGGCTCCAGTGGCAGGGCTCCCAGGGAGGAAGATCGAATTCACAGGCACTCTTCCAGCTTTTGTGGCAGAATCGCGGGAGAGAAGGATCAAGGCAGTCGACCTCGAGGACAGAGGCAAGATGGCGTCCCTGCTGCAGCGAGGTGCAGCATGGCTGAAAAAAAAAGATGGTGCAACGCTGAGGGACAACACGTGGTGTATAACAAAGGATTTGATTGGGGTAAAGCCAGCAGGGTTGTCTTAAAGGAGACCTGCAGCCAACGGAATGTAAAGAGACATTGTATGCATGGCAATCAATGTAACGAACCGATTAAGATTGTGAGCAAAATGTTGTTGCGAGATGTCGGTACTATTCCTAATGTAAAGAACAAAATGTTGTTGCGAGATGTCGGTACAAGCCCTAATATAAAGAAGAAAATGTTGTTGCGAGATGTCGGGAATAGAGTGTCCCCAAAAGTAGCAAGCAAGCGAATTCGGGAGGGTAAAAGCGCTGATCCTGATGACCTGCTCAAGGTGTCCCCATAAGTTTTAGGCCAGCAACCTCAGGAGGGATAAGGCGCGCGCGGATCCTGATACCCTGCCCCAGGTCTATCCCACAGCACCCGATGACACTATTCGCCATAGATCTGGAAACAAAAATGGTGCCAATACGTGCAGTCGGCCCTCGTTGTCCACCAGCCGGGTGGAGACGGCACAGCCCCCAGACCCAGTCGATACCTCGGCCATGTCCGGGAGCGAAAGGTCAGAACCAACGAGTTCCCCAAACGGGACCTGGCATATCCAGGTTCCCAACACCGTTAGAGAGCAGGCAGAAGATTCTGCAGCCTTCAAAGGAGTTCAGGGAGGCCACACACATCTGTGGCTCTGCCCACCGCTAGGCAACAGCAAAGGCCCTGAGTCCTGGCTAGGTGAGTGAACCAAGCCCCCCCCACTAGCAGGGGGCGCAGCGCCGCTATCAGACAGCTAGGACCCCATCCGGTTGCGCTGGAACCTGTGTCCTCGCATACCTGTACTGCTACCTCAGTACTAACCATGACTGAACCATGAATGCAATCTACCCAATCCTGGCGCACGACCGCAAAACGTAACGAATGTAAGTCACTGAACCAAGGTGTCACGATTCAAACTGTAACTTCCTTTCTTTGTACTTGCACTGTGTCTGATCCTGTATGTTAATGTAATGGACCTGCTGCACGATCTCGCTGTGGGTGGGGGAAATGAATGTATGTAGCCATAGACACACACATGGATCACACCCAGAACCCATTGGAACCTCCACTGCACCATCGAACCATCCAAACTGGTAACCACTACCCAACGTTGTGACAAAAGGACTTGGGGGTTAGCAGAGAGAGAGGCAAGCCAAAGCACAGCCAAGGTGCAAGGGCTATTGGCACTTAAGTCTGGGGAGAGCTAATCCAGAGCACATTGTGCAAAGGTAATTGGCACAAAGGACTTGGGGGAGAGTGATGTTATATATGCAGACTATAGATATACTCTCTATGTAGTCACTGTATAGTTGCATAAGATGGAGACATGTTACCTGATGTACTATCAATGTTTACACTGTGTATATGCTATGCTGGCACCACTAGAGGGTGCAACTGGTGGAGACCAGGCTTTCCTGCCCCTGTGGCAGAGGCTATCCACCTGAGGGCACTGCGGTGGGAGACCTGAGGGTCACCTACATAGGTGTGCAGGGCCCAGTATAAAAGGCTGCTCACCATGCTTGTGTCTCACTCTGGAGTTACGAATGAAGAACCAAGGTCACTGCAGTTTGAGTACAACACATTTCTTCGTGGAGTCATTCATAAGTGCATTACAGACATAATAACGGGGTTGGGGGTAATATGTTAGCATGGATAGAGGATTGGCTAACTAAAAAAAAAGTGTCGGGATAAATGGGTCATTTTCCGGTTGGCAAACAGTAACTAGTGGGGTGCCACAGGGATCGGTGCTGGGGCCTCAACTATTTACAATCTATATTAATGATTTGGATGAAGAGACCAAGTGTAACGTAGCCAAGTTTGCTGATCATACAAAGATAGGTGGGAAAGCAAATTGTGAGGAGGACACAAAAAATATGCAAAGGGATATAGACAGGCGAAGTGAGTGGGCTAAAATTTGGCAGATGGAGTATAATGTGGGAAAATGTGAAGTTATCCACTTTGGCAGAATAAATAGAAAAGCAAATTATAATTTACATGGAGAAAAATTGCAAAGTGTTGCAGTACAGAGGGACCTGGAGGTCCTGGTGCATAAAACACAAAAAGTTAGTATGCAGGTACAGCAAGTAATCATGAAGGCAAATGGAATGTTGGCCTTTATTGCAAGGGGGGATGGAGTATAAAAGCAAAGAAGTCCTGCTACAACTATTGTACAACTGTACAGGGTATTGGTAAGACCACACCTAAATTACTGCGTATAGTTTTGGTCTCCGTATTTAAGAAAGGATATATTTGCATTTAAGGCTGTTCAGAGAAGGTTTACTAGGTTGATTCTGGAGATGAGGGGGTTGACTTATGAAGATAGATTGAAACATGTAAGATAATGAGGAAGCTTGACAAGGTGGATGCAGAGAGGATATTTCCACTTATAGGGGAAACTAAAACTAGGGGGCATAGTCTCAGAATGGACTCAGCTCCACTTCCCTGCCCGCTCCCCATAACTCCCTATTCCCTTATCTCTCAAACATTGTCTATCTCCACCTTAAATATATTCAATGCCCCAGGTTCCATAGCTCTCTGGGGCAGAGAATTCCATAGATATAACCCTCTGAGAGAAGTAATTCCTCCTCATCTCAGTTTTAAATGGACGGCCCCTTATTCTATATGTCCCCTAATTTTAATTCTAGACTTATCTTTTGTTTCTTTACTTGTTCCTTTACCATCTTTTGCTTTGTGCTATCATATCTTTTGTCATTTAGTCACTGCTGCCTTCCATCCTTTCACAGACCTTCCCTTTTGTTCTTTCCTCCCCTCCCATCTTTCCGTGCCCCTGCACTCGATTAAAATCTATAACATCACTAATTTTTTCCTGTGCTGACTGAAGGTGATCGACCTGAAACGTCAACTCTGTTTCTCTCTTCACAGATGCTGCCTGACCTGCTGGGTATTTCTGGAATTTTCTGTTTTTATTACATAGTTTAACTGTCACTGCATTTACAAGTTGGGAAGTATCCTCCACTCTTCCAAGACAATATAGCCCCTTTAATTGAATCTTCAGTGTCAGCCGTGGCTCAGTGGGTAGCACTCTTGCCTCTGAGTCAGAAGGTTGTGAATTCAAATCCTACTCCAGGGACTTGAACACAAATGTCTAGTCTGACTATCCAGTGCAGTGCAGAGGGAGTGCTGGACTGTCGGAGGTGCCGTCTACATTCTCAAGTGGACGTAAAAGATCCCGTGGCACTATTTTGAAGAAGTGCAGGGGAGTCATCCCCAGCGTCCTGGCCAATATTTATCCCTTAATGAAAGTAACAAAATAAAAACAGACTATCTGGTCATTATCTCATTGCTGTTTGTGGGAGCTTGCTGTGCGCAAATTGGCTGCCACATTTCTGACATTACAACAGTGATTACACTTCAAAAGTACCTTAAAGCACTTTAATTGGGACATTCCAAGCTTGTGAAATTTAAGTCTTTCTTTTAAAAAATGATAACCCCTTTTCAGTAACAACTAATTTCAAGTCCCTGCACCTTTACACTAGAATCTATATCAAAGACCTCTCTGAAGTCAGTTTCAATGGTGGTCTTTATGACCAGGTCTTCCTAGGTACACATCATTGGGCTATATGTAAATGAAAATGGTGACAGCACAGGCATGATCAAGTTGCTATTATTTTTTTCAGCCCATAAAATATTTCTCTTATAGAGACAGACTGTGTCCTCAAGCTGGTTCTCACGTTTGATGTCTCAAAAGTCCCAATTCAACTGCCACCAAGAAAAAAGTGTGAGGAGAGGGAAGGGGGGAGGGAGAGCTGGCGGGACGAGGAGGGGAGGTGGAGAGTGTGAGGGGTAGGGGAAGGAAAGGAGAGGTGAGGAGAAGGAGGGGTAGTGGGGGTTGGTGGAGTGGGTGGAAGGAGGAGGGGAGGCTGGGGTGTGGGTGAAGGGGTGGGAGTGAAGAGGGGAGTGGAGGGATGAGTGGAATAGAGGGAATGGGAGGTGGTGAAGGGGAGAGGAGCGGATGGGAGGCGGTGAAGGGGAGAGGAGTGGATGGGTGAGGGGAGGAGTATGAGGATGGGAGGCGGTGAGGGGAAGGGGAAGGGGAAGAAATGACCATAGGAGGAGGTGAAGTGAGCGGAGGATGCGAGGCATTAAGAGGAGGGAATGGATAAAGGGAGCAACTGAGGGGATGAAGATGGGAGGAGGGCAGGAGAAGGAATGCGAAGCGGTGAAGCGCGGGTTGCAGCTTGAACCGCACAGACGGTCTCGCGAGATGTCCTCCCAGTAACGGCCGGAGCACGAGACGCGTCGTTAGTGACGTCAGGAGTTTTCCTCCTCAAAGTCAACAAGAACAGAAGGAGGCCGGAGTTTCAATGTGAAACAATTGAAATAGATATATTTAAAAAAAAATCATCATCAATAACAAGAACAAAATACACACCCAGCCGAGTGGAGCAGGGCTGAGCTGCCCCGAAGGACAGCGCCTGATTGAGTCGGTGGGTGGCTGAGCCGGCCGGCGGGCGGTGCACTGAGTGTTTAAGGTAAGGGAGGAGGATGGAGATGTCGGCATGGGATGGGGATGGGGAGACAGGGAGACAGACAGACGGCCGCCGGCCGGCCGGTGGATCGGGGGATGGCCGTCAGCCCGGCTGACCCTCCTCTTCCCCACCCCCTACAGAAGCCGCTAGCGATTTTAAAAATGTGTTGAAAAAGGATGAGGCGGGCGGTGTATGTGAAAAGTGGGAGACTTTGCATTTGCTGGAAGGGAGGGGGGAATGATGAATGATGATGAGGAGGGGTTTCTGATTGTGGCCTAGTGTACACCAGCCTCCTCCATCACCACAACTACTACCAACTCGACCCCCCCTCCAATAACTTTGCACCATTCACATCACAATTGCACCATCGGGGACCGGCAATAGCTCTCATTATTATCTGCTGATGTTTCCTTGCAGTCTTGCCTGACTGCTTGTTTTTATTCTTTTGGCCAGTGCTGAATTTATCTGGATGACGAGGAGGAGGGGATGTTGGTGGGTGTAAAGGCCTGTGTGTGTTTGTTTTAACAAGATGCAATTTTCGTTTTCTGGATTTATTATGTTTTGCACAGTCGAAGAATAAATAAAGCGCCTGCTGTTGCTTATAAATCCTGCCATACACTTCCTTCAGGCTCACCCAACATGTTTTATCCCTTTTAATAATGCTCAAACACACCAGACTTATTCCGCGACGGATTGTTTTCGTCCTGATTTGAAAAAATAACACGTGTCAGATTGTTATCGGTGTTTGTGGCTGAGCATCTTCGTTTAATTTTGTTTACTGTCTCAACAAACGAGGTTTTTACTTTAAACTTATAAAAGTAAATGGCCCTGGGTGGAGGACACGTCTACACAGCGTCTGCTGTAGAAATGATTGTCTCATACTGATTTTTAAAAAACTAAATAAATGTTAATGGCTCAAATATTAAGGACAAACACTTAAGTTAGGCTTTAACATAGATTATAATACTATACAAACCTGCCTTGACAATGCACGGTGGGCGAATAGATTTATAAGGCTCCAAACATAATGGACAATAAAAATTGATCAGTAAAGCCAAGCCTTTGATAGTTTTAAAATACATCAGACACTGAAGAATCCTACCCAAAATAGCATATGGGAAAACGACCATTTATAGCATCCCCAATTATGCATGCAAGCAATTTGATTGTGTTTTTTTTCCAAATGGGCCTATTAATTCTCTCTTTTTTGTTTTAAAGCAACTTTTCGTTATTAGATCAAACTGATGAACCAAGTCTGCTCATGTAATCCCTAATTATGTGCAGGCCTGTTTGTGGAAACGGGTTTCCTTCAGCTTTAAATTTTCAGATAAAGTATGTCATTGAAGTATCACAAGACTGAGATTGAAATGTTGTGATCATTAAGTGCGTCATATTTTGTGTTCAAGTTGTGGTATTGTTTTCTCTGACAGCCGTGGCTATCGGATTGGAAGTCGCCTTGAGGAGAGAGCGGTGGAAAGGGCAGAGCCGGTCCAAAAGACGACTTGCTCGGCTAGCTGGGCTCGGGAGGAACAGCTAACATGAGTGATATAACCATTGTGAAGGAAGGATGGGTGCAGAAAAGGGGTAAGGTTGCTATTTTACTTGTACCGTAATGCTCTCCCAAATTGTCAGCAAATTAAAGAATGGAACCGGATTTTGGGGATGGGTGAATGAGACTGCGTGGGTAAGGAGGAGAAAGAGTATCAGAGTGGAGTTTTGTGTGTATGGAAACGGTACACGACAGCGCGTTTTCAAAGCTGACGTAATCGGCATAATACTCACTTAATTTGTAGTTGTAAACACGTTTCAGTGTTGATTCGGAATGTTTGTCCCGTCGCTTCAATAAGATAATTTTAGATCAGATTTTAGAACTTATGAGTCATACCTACTCCAGTTGCGGATTTATTAGATAATATTCAAAATAGGAAACAGATCTGTTTATATATTAGTTTTGGCTTGGATCCATTGTTTCTTTTGTGTTCAATTGTTTTAGTGGTAATGTTTGCCGTTGGTCCTTAGTGGATTATGTTTGTTCGCTTGTGTGATCTTAAAAATAGAGTAAGTGATTAGGGACTTTGGAAATGACAAAATAATTTCCTGTTTACTTCACAGTGACTTGCCTCCCTATGGAGGGTTGTGCATTTGTCTAACGCTGGCGTTTTAATTGTAACATCTAGTGCTGTTGTTTTAAGGGGGAATGGCCATAGTTCTTGTTTCTATTAAGGATTGGATAGAAGATGTAAAGACCAATTGCACTATTAGTATGTAGGTTTGTTTTAAATCTTGCTATCAAGGCTTTACAGACAGTTATAAGTTCAACATTCATTTTAAACATTGGTAACACTCAGGCTGCAGTTCTGCTGTTGAAAAATGTGCTGTAATAGAAATGCTTTGTTTTGTAATGTTGTTTCAGAAAGCCCTTACTGTGTATGATTACTTTTTAATCTGGCTGGGAGGGAAGGATTGATGGTCTAGTCTGCTGTGTGAGCAGAAATGTGACACCTTTGTGACTTAAAACTGAAGTGGCTCATGAGTTTTAAAGTTAATAGTTTTATTAAAATAATCAGAAACATTGTGGATAACAATATCAGAGAATTATCAATATTTTTCTGTATATTTCAATCTTGCCTGTGTGCAGTGTTTAATGCTGACATTAAATCTGCAGTGTTAACCTCTTGCTAATCATGGAACTATGAACTATTGTTGCAGAATTAATGTTAGCTGAATATGTAAATAGAATTTCCTATTGAAAAAGCAAACTTTCCCAGAAAATTGATCATGTGTCTTGTTGATGCATCTGTAAATAGTAACTGCAGCAATCTCAAACATGTTGAGCTGTGAAATTTCTGGTTTAAAAAGATTCCTGATACTTGTTGCAGCTGATTTTTATTGTAGAAACTGAAAAACAACTACTATAATCATAGTAATTTACAGCATAGAAGGCGGCCATTTCGGCCCATCTTGTCCATGCCGGCTGACCAAGAGCTATCCAGCTTAATCATACTTTCCCACTTTTGGTCCGAAGCCCTATAGGTTATGGCACTTCAAGTGCATATCCAATTTATTAAATATGGTGAGGGTTTCTGCCTCAACCACCCTTTCAGGCAGTGAGTTCCAGACCCCCACTATCCTCTGGGTGAAAAAATTGCCCCTCAACTCCCTGCTAAACCTCCCACCAATTACTTTAAATTTATGGCCCCCCCCCCCCCCCCGGTTCTTGAGGGGGGGAGGGGGAGGGAGAAGAGAGGGGAGGAAGGGGAGAAGGAGGGAGGGGGAGGGAGAAGAGAGAAGAGAGGGGAGGAGGGGGAGAAGGAGGGAGGGGGAGGGAGAAGAGAGGGGAGGAGGGGGAGAAGGAGGGAGAAGGAGGGGAGGGGAGGGAAGGGAGAGGGAGAGGGAGAAGGAGGGGAGGGGAGGGAAGGGAGAGGGAGAAGGAGAAGGGAAGAGGGGGAAGGGGGGGCGGGAGAAGGGAAGAGGGGGAAGGGGGGGGGCGGGAGAAGGGAATGGGGGGAGGGAGGGAGAAGGGAGGGGGGGAAGGAGGAGGAGAAGGGGGGGGAGGGAGGAGCGCGGGTCAGTTCGGGTCGGGGGGGTCAGAGGGAGGTCAGGTCGGTTCGTGTCGGGGGGGTGGGTGTCAGGTTGGGGTCGGGTCCGGCTGGGGGGGGAGTCGGGAGCACGGGTGGGTGGAAAGAGAGGGAGGTCAGTGGGGGGGGGTGGGAGCGCGGGTCCGGTCCGGGCGGAGGGGAAAGCGGGAGTTGGGTCCGGTCCGGGGGGGGCGGGGGTGGGAGTCGGGTCGGTGTCTGGGTCAGGTCGGGAGGAAGCAGGAGCTGGGCATGGGAGGCAGCCTTATGCACGCAGCCCCAGTGAGGCCATTCGGGCAGGGCTAAGGGCTGTGTGCTTCGGGCCCTCCCACACAGTTTTGGGCGCCTGGAGCTACCGCACATGCGCGCCCACTGTAGCACGCATATGCAGAGGTCCCGGCACTGTTTTCAGCGCAGGGACCTGGCTCCGCCCCCCACAGCTCGTGCTGCCCCGCGCCCGGCTCCAGAGTGCTTACAGGGAGCCGGAGAATCTAAGTTTTTTTTTAGGCACACTTTGTGGCGCGAAAAACGGGCGTCCAGGTCGGGGCTGTGCCGTTCTAGGCGCGGCCCGAAACTTGGGGGCCCTATATGAGGTGAAGTTCTCTGAAACATTACAATAATTACATTCCACTTTGCACTTTAGTTGTCTAAACACTGAGTATTAATCACACTTGGTGTTAATGGTTTGGAGTTCCTAGTTATCACCTGGGTAAGGGTTAATCTGCAGAAATTAATTGTATTTGTCGCTTTGCATGATTTTAAAGGACAGATTTTTAATGTGATCAGCTTGTTTTCCCTTTACAGTATTCCTTTTTTTTTAAAGAAGTGTTTTATATCTAAATAACTTGCTTATTTGTTGGGTATTTAACATATACTGCAATGTTTTTCATTTTATCATCGAATCTTACAGCACAGAAGGCCATTCAGCCCATTGTGCATGTGCAGGCTATTTGAAAGAGCTATCAAATTAGCCCCACATTTCTTTCCCCATATTTTTTCCTTTTTCAAGTACATATCCCATTCCTTTTTGAAAGTTACTGAATCTGCTTCTACTACCCTTTCAGGCAGCACATTCCAGATCATCATAACCACCTGCAGAAAAAAAGTCTTATCTTCCCTCTGGTTCTATTGCGACCCACTCACCAGTGGAAAGAGTTTCTCCTTACTTGCTCTCTTAAAATCCCTGATCATTTATTAAATCAAAGCAGAAAATGCTGGAAATCTCAGCGGGTCAGGCAGCATCTGTGGAGAGAAAGAGAGTTAACGTTTCAAGTTGGTGACCCTTCGTCAGAACTGTAAAAGTTCGAAATGTAACAGATTCTTGAGGAAGTGTAGGGGCACTGAAAGGGGGAGGGGAGGAAAGAAAATAACACAAGGGTAGGTCTGTGATAGGGTGGAAGGCAGGAGAGATTTGAGAGACAAAAGGGATGATGGGCCAAATTGAGATGGTAATGGCACAAGTTAGGAAACAAAAGATAAGTCTATTTGGGTGTGAATGGCGGAATGATTACCACCTGCCATGCGAAACAGAGGAAAAAAATAAAAAGGGGGGTTTGTGGGGGAAAAAAAGGGAGGAGAGGGAACAAAATATGGGCAAAGATTATGGGCCCAAGTTTCCACATGATTTGCACCTGATTTTTAGGAGCAACTGGTGGAGAACGGACTATCTTAGAAATCGCAATTCTCCACATTTTCTTTCTGCAGTTCTAGTCAGGTAGAACAGTTCTACTTTGGAACAGAATTTTTTCTTCAAAAGGGGGCGTGTCCGGCCACTGACGCCTGATTTCAAAGTTTCCACAGTGAAAACGTACTCCAAACTAAAGTAGAATGGAGCAAGTGAAGATTTTGGTAGAACTGAAAAAACCTGTTCTACACATTAAAAAATCAGGTGCAGGTTACAAATTAGGTGTCCAGAACGAGGGGGTGGGGGTGGGTAAGGGAAGTCATTAAATTCTATAATAAATCCTTATTTATACTTATACAAATATTATACAAATAAATCCAACCTGAATAAACATTTATAAGCAAAGAAAAGATTAAATAAACCATCTTCCTACCTGTTTGAAAGTGCTTTAGGCAGGCCTTTCGGGACCGAAGGCTGAACGGGCCTGCCTGAGACTTCGGGCAGGGCCCGTCCCCAGCACCAGATTTACAGGTAGGTGGTGTTGGGTTGGGTCGGGTCAGGGAGGTTCGGTTCGGGTCGGGGGGGGGGCGCAGGGAGCGCGAGAGGGAGGTCAGGTCGGATCCAGTCCGGGAGCGGGAGTCGGGTCGGGTCCAGTGGGAGGGGTGGGTCGGGTCGGATCCAGTCGGGGGAGCGGGAACAGGAGCGCGGGTCGGGTCCAGTCGGGGGAGGGGGGCGGGGAGCGGGAACAGGACGCGGGTCGGGTCCAGTCGGGGGGGCGGGGAGCGGGAACAGGAGCGCGGGTCGGGTCCAGTCGGGGAGACGGGGAGCGGGAACAGGAGTTGGGTCTGGTCCGGAGGCAGGGGGGGGTGGAGCGGGTGTCGCGTCTGGTCCGGAGGCAGGGGGGAGCGGGTGTCTGGTCTGGGGGCGGGAGCGGGTGTCGGGTCTGGTCCGGAGGCAGGCGGGGAGCAGGTATCTGGTCTGGTCCGGAGGCAGGGGGTGGCGGGGAGCGGGTGTCGGGTCTGGTCGGCGGGGGGGGAAGCAGGAGCTGGCTGTGGGAGGAGCCTTATTCACGCAGCCCCAGTGAGGCCATTCGGCCAGGGCTAGGGGCTGCGTGTTTTGGGCCCCTCCCACACAGTTAGGCGCCTGGAGCTACTGCACTTGCGTGCCCACTGTAGCGCGCATGTGCAGAGGTCCCGGCACTGTTTTCAGCGCAGGGACCTGGCTTCGCCCCCCCCCTACAGCTCGTGCTGCGCTGCGCCGAGGGCCAGAGGACCTGCAGGGAGGTGGAGAATACGGAGGATTTTTTTTAGGCGCACTTTGTGGCGCAAAAAACGGGCGTCCAGGTCGGGACTGCGCCGTTCTAGGCGTGTGTGGAAACCTGGGCCCATTGGTCTGAAATTGTTGAACTCTTGAGTCCAGAAAGCTGTAAAGTGCCTAAACGAAAGATGAGGTGCTGTTCCTCGAGCTTGCGTGAGCTTCAATGGAACAGTGTAGGAGGCTGAGGATGGAGAGGTCGGAGTGGGAGTGGAGAATTAAAGTGACAGATGACCAGAAGCTCGGGGTCACGCTTACAGACTGAACGAAGGTGTTCCGCAAAGTGGCCACCCAATCTGCGTTTGATCTCCCCAATGTAGAGAAGACCACATCGTGAGCAGCGAATACAGTATACTAAGTTGAAAGAAGTACAAGTAAATCGCTGTTTCACCTGGACAGTGGGAAGGGAGGAGGTAAAAGGGAAAGTGTTGCATCTCTTGCGCTTGCACGGGAAGATGCCGTGGGAAGGGGAGAGGGTGCTGGGGGTGACTGCAGAATGGACCAGGGTGTCGTGGAGGGAGCGGTCCCTTCGGAATGCTGGGAGGGGAGAGGAGAGGAAGATGCGTTTAGTGTTGGGATCACGCTGGAGATGGCGGAAATGGCGGAGGATGATTCATTGAACGTAGTGACTGGTGGAGTGAAAGGTGAGGACCAGGGGAATCCTATTGTGGTTCTGAGAGGGAGGGGAAGGGGTGAGAGCAGAAGTGTGGGAAATAGAATGGACATGGTCGAGGGCCATGTTAACCACAGTGGAGGTGAATCCTCGGTTGAGGGAAAAAGGGAAGACCTATCAGAGGCACTAGTGTGGAAGGTGGCATTGTCAGAACAAATGCGACAGAGACTGGGAGAATGGAATGGTGTCCTTACAGGATGCAGGGTGGGAGGAAGTGTAGTCCAGGTAGCTGTGAGTTAGTGGGCTTGTAGTGAATATTTGTCAATAGTCTATCCCCACAAATAGAGATAGAGAAGGCGAGGAAGGAAAGAGTCGGTGATGGACTATGTGAAGGTGAGCGAAGGGTGGAAATTGGCTGCAAAGTGAATTATATTTTCTAGTTCAGGGTGAGAGCCGGAAACTGCACTGATAGTCATCATTGTACCGGAAAAAGAGGTGAGGAAGGGGGCCCCGAGTAGGACTGGAACAAAGAATGTTCCACATATCCCACGGAAGGGCAGGCATAGCTAGGACCCATACTGTTCCCATAGCAACATCTTTAATTTTGGGAAGTGAGTGGAGTCAAAGGAGAAGTTGTTCAATGTGAGAACAAGTTCAGTCAGGAGGAGGGGGAGGGTGGTGGTGGATGGGTTCTGGTTGGGCCTCTATTCGAGGAAGAAGCGGAGCGCCCTCAGGCCATCCTGGTGGGGGATGGAAGTGTAGAGGGATTGGACATTGGACGTCCGTAGTGAAAAGGAGACGGTTGGGGCCAAGAAACTAGAAATTGTCGCGGGGGGCATCAGATGAGTCGCGGATGTAGGTGCGAAGAGACTGGAAAAGGAGAGGAAATACAGAGACAAGATAGGAAGAAATAAGTTCCGTGGGGCGACAAGGTAATCCTGTTTGTGGATCTTGGGAAAGAGGTAGAAGCGGGTTGTGCGGGGTTGGAGAACTGAGGTTGGTGGTTGTGGAGGGAAGATCTCCAGAGGAGATGAGGCCAGTTACACTCTAGGAAATGATGGCTTGATGTTCAGTAGTGGGGTCATGGTCCAGGGGGTTGTAGGAGGAGGTGTCAAGAGTTGCCGATCATTCTCTGCAAGGTAGAGGTCGGTTCGTCAAAACATTATTAAGTCTCCCCATAACCACCTTCTCTGTTCCAAGGAGAACAATCCCAGCTTTTCTAGACTCTCCACACAACTGAAGTCCCTCATCCCTGGTATTCTGGTAAATCTCCTCTGCATCCCACCTTGACATCCTTTTTGTTTGCATTCTCAAAAGTGAAAAAACACAGCTTTTGAGTAATGTGTAAACATTTTCCTTTTTTACATATGGGTTCATTGAATGTATTTAGGTTTAAATTCAAACCTTCTCTTAAAAACAAAGTCTTGTCATGAACCAATCCACCCTATCTCCATAGCCTGGGTATTTAGAAGAGAGAGCCTGGGAATTTAGAAGAGAAAACTAAGTGTTTAATTGAGATCTGAACCAGTACTTACTAAATTATTTATTTTCTCTTGCACAAAAACAAGAGGACTCTGTATGATGCCTTCAGATAATTCCGCATGTGTCAAAACTTAATTATTATGTACTGATTGATAATACTCAGTAGCTAAATAATAACTTGGTAGAGTAATCTATTCGAATATGTACTGTGTAGTTAATGATATCTAATTGATATGGCATTTGAATATGGTACTTTTCTGTGAATGTCACCGAGCACTATACTGACACCTTTGTATATGCCTACAACCGCCCCCCCCCCCCCCCCCCCCGGAAAGAAACCTGAACTCTCATATATGGTAAACATCCACACAAACTAAATACAGTTTGCAGAAAGTCATATTCTCAGTTTAGCTGTTTACAAAATTCTCAAATTCCACTCTTGTGGCTTAGAAAATAATCAGATTCTCTTAGTTAGTCTTTAAACTCCTGATATTTGCTATCTATCTATCTATATAAAAAGTTGCCTTTTGTAAATCTGTCTCAATGCAGTTATTGAGGTTTTTATTTATTATCTTCCTCTAACAGCATTGCAGACCCAACCTTGAGAGTCCCCTTTTATAAGGAACACTAGCTTAAAAAGAAAATACTTCAGTGATTTCATAAATGAACAGAAGTCAGTTTTATTGACATCTATTCTTGTCTCCTTTACATAATATTGTACGCTGAGCAGAAATTGTCATGTGATTTTGTGCTGATTAGCAGTATGAATGATCTTTCAAAAGTTATTGGCTACAGGGGTCCATTAATGGATTTTTGGAGTGTGATATTTTGATGTCAGTTGATACTTCAGATCTGAGTACGGTATTGTAATTGTGTTGATAATAGCATTTCTTTAACACAACAGAGAGCGCAGTAGTTAGAATCGCTTTGGCTTCAGTGTTTGGATAAATTAAATAATGGATATGCTGATGGGTTAGCATTCTACACAAGTGCAGCTTTCGTGTATGTTTGTTAGTCCTCCTGCTAATGGACCCGATATTGCAACTCTTCAAAAAAGAGAGCTTATTACATATTCACTTAAAAAGAATCCTTGGAAGGGATCAGGATTAACTCTGCCATGTTTGTGTGAATTCTTGTTTAAATAAATCATTGGGGAAATTAGATTGCAGTTACTTAGCCCAGTTGTGTGCAGCAGCTGAAATTAATACTCCGTTGTAAAGGCTAGATCACTGAAGGATCCTGGATTAACAATACTGTCCAAGCTGCTACTTCCCTTTATCATGTCTTCAGCATTCAATAAAATATATTTTTTTGACCAGAGGTATTTTAAAACAACAAATCTGAACTAGAAACTGCAATAAAGTGAACTGTCAGGTATATCAAGCCAAGTGATGTTGGGGTTGGGAAATTGAATACTTTTTCTACATGTGTTACCCAGTGTCTGCATCAAGCAGTGAGGTTAGGAATATGTCGCAACTAGATGCAGTGAAGCTCTGTACTGTGTTTCAACAACACCCTTTATTCCCAGCCTTGGACCAGTGGTGTTTTTTTCCACTTTGTCTTGGCCGTCCTTAATTGCTTCTGAATAAAAGTAACAATTAGTAGCTGTTTCTGGTGAATTGTGGGAAATGTATTTTTGGCTTGGGCATGGAATTGAGACTGCTAAACTCATTTCATGTAGAATAGCTGAAAGAGAGGAGGCTTTCATTCCAACAATCTGGAATGTATTGCAGCCTGGTCACTGGTGAAAAGGCAATATATTTAACCTGCTTTAGCACCTGCTATTCAAGTGCCAAGTTTACTTAAACTACACCCCCAGCTCCATGATCTCTACCACCAAGAAAGACTAGGGCAGTAATATCATGGGAACATTATTACCATCAAGTCTTCCCTACTACCTCCCCCCCCCCCCCCCCCCAACCTAAGTCACACATCCTCCTGACTTACCAGTTTTGCCCACATCCCAAGAGCAAATCAAAAGATATTTTATTAAATAAATAATAGATACCAGGAGCCAGCAGCTTGTAGTACATAAATCAAATGATGTTGGTATGCAGTTTGAGTTTTGTCAGCTCTTCGTTTATTGCTGTTATTAGAATCATATTTGTGTATCAGCTGTTCAGGTATGACGGACTACATATATTAGTATGTATGTACTTGGTGTTTGTGTGCTTTGTCTTGGAAGGTTAATCTATCACAAGCTTCCTGTGGTCATGTAGGGGAAACAAAGCAAATGTCATCCAATAACCTAGAGATCATATAGAATTACTGCAATTTTTTCATGTGTATAAAATGTAAATTACACAAACATAATGGTAATTAGAACTTTCCAACTTAGTAAAGGAATAAAACTGGTTAGATTCCTTTTAATATTTTATCGATCTGATATGAAGCTGTCTTCTTTTAATTCTGATAAACTTACTACTGATCAGCTTTTTAGAAGGCAATCAAATTGTTTCAAAACTTTTTATCCCTAATCTATCTTTGGACCTGAGCCTTGAATTGTTAGTAGGATCTAAAATAAACAAGACGTAGTAATATTTGAGGCCTGTGTAAATATTGTTTTTAATCATCTTTGAATTCAATAGTTAAATCCAAATGGTTTGTTTTCATTCTGCACTGTAGCCGCTGGCATAAAACGTTTGAGGTTTAACATTATCATTAGGATATCTATGTGTGAGGGGGGAAAAAACTTTTACATTTTTATTTAAAAAAAACCCTGTATTATTTTAGTGACGTGTTTAAGTTTCAAAGATTGTTTTAATTTCAGCTATAACAAAAAATGAGATGTATTCATTGTATGTTTAAAAACTTAAAAAATAATAGTATTTGATGTACAATTATTTCAAAGAGTAAACCAAAGAAAAGCATATTTTACCCATTTGAGGAGCAATAGAGAATCCTCACAACTCAATGCGGAGTCTTTCACACGACTTGTTCATTCTGTCTTACATTTTGCAGATGTTAAGGCTAAATTTTAAACTCCAGCTTAATTTGGCCACGGTTTATATGACTGAAAATATTTTAGTAAAGTAGAAGCAGTTCAAGAATGAAATCTTTTGAGAACAAACCTTTATTAAACCTACTAGTAGATTAATTGATATTTTGTCTGTATCCTTATGATTAGTATATTCTAGTTACTGGTGATGCTAAGGAAGCATGACTAATCAAATTTCAATTGGTAATTCATTTTATGTTCAAGGCACCATAACCTTACACTTTGGGGGGGGGGGGGGGGCTTTTCATTTTATGTTGCCATAGCCTGCATATTTCTACACTCTCCCTCAATCCTGTGTCCTTGCAAACTACAGCCCCATCTCCATGCCTCTCTGTTGTCCAGCTTAGTGGGACTACGCTTGCTTGGTTTCCAATTGTAGCCAAAGCCTCTGTAGCAATAACTTCTATTGAAGCACTTGCACCATTTTAGCCCTGGAGTCCCTCAAAGATCTATGTTTTGGGGGTGGGTGGTCACTTTTTCTCACCTACGTGCTGACCCCGGCAACATCTGAAGACATGGTATCAGGTTCCAAATATACATTGATGATACGGAGATCGCCCTCTCTATAACCTCTTTCAACACATCCACTGACTGTTGTCAGACTGCTTGTTTAAAATTCAGTCTTGAATGAATCACAATTTTCCCAAGCTAAACATTTGGAAGACAGAAGCTGTCATTTTCCCATTCCCCGGCTACTGTCTTGGGCTGAACCAGATGTTTGCAACTCTGATGTCTTCTTTGACCCTGAGCTGGACTTCTGACTGCATATCCTCTCCATTGCAAAGACTGCTTATTTCTACCGCTAACTTCATCTAACTTTGCCCTTGCCTCAGTCCATCAGCTGCTTAAATCCTCATCCACACTTTCGTCATCTGTCGACTTGACTATTTCAATACTCTCCTGGCCAGTCTTTCATCCACCACATCTAAAATGGTGCTGCTTATGTCCTACGCTGCATCAAGACTGATTTACCCATTACCCTTGTCCTTGCTGATCTACATTGGCTCCTGAGTTCCCAACATCTTAATTTTAAAATTTTCATCCTCTTGTTTAAATCCCTTTGTGCCCTTGTATTTCCTAGCTCTACAACCTGCTTCAAACCATGTAACCTCATGTTCTCTCTCTCTCTCTCTCTCTCTCTCTCTCTCTCTTTTTTTTTCTCTCTCCTTTCCCCTCTTTTCCCCCCCCCAAACTTTTTGATTCTTCTGAAACGGGTCTTTTGTGCCTGTCCTTCCCTATCCCCCACATTGGTGGCCGAGTCTTAAGCCACTTGGGCCACGTGCTCTGGAATTCTTTCCCTAAAACCCTCTGCCACGACACCTCTGTCCCCTCCTTAAAATCCACCTCTAACTAAGTTTATGATCACCCCTGCTAATATATCCTTTGGCTCTATGTCAAATTAATTTTTGATTACGTCTCTTGTGAAGAGCCTAAGTATGTTTTTATATGTTAAAGGGACTATATTAACTATCTAGCAATTTGAACCAGATACTTGACTTCTACACATGTATGTATTCAATCGCCGAATGCAGACTGTGAAAACTACGATCATGTAAAGTACGTGATGCCCTCTCCACTTCAGTTGGGTTGTCTTACTTAACTTAAATAATCTCTCTGCATCCTGTCCTACACCCCAGAGACACTCTTCTCTGCAGTCTCCTGTCTTTTTTTTAAAAAGCTTTAAGCAGTACATTGCTACCTGACTGACTTTGTGACTCTGTTTCATTTTTTTTAAAAGCCTGCCCATAATCAAAACTGACTAGCCCCCTCTCCCTCCCCCACCACCGCCCCTCCCCCACCACCGCCCCTCCCCCACAAAGAGCAGAGTCCACCAGCCTACCTTGCAATCGCCATATATATTTCAAATGAATCGGATTGTTCTAGCAAAATTGAATGGCTGCTTGAATGTCAAACTGTCTTTTATTGTTACCAGGCTGTGGGAAACCTAATACACACTTGCCAGTCCTACTCTCCTGTGAAGCAAGCTTAAACATATCACAATTTAAATTAACTAATTTCTAGATCCTTTCCTTGGAACAAGGTCAAAAAATCCTAAGATGTGACACACTTATAGGAAGTGTACAATATTGGGAAGAGTTGATGTATTAAGCGGCATCAGGTGTAGAGGAAGAACGGGCGAAAATAGTGGATGGTAGAAAGCAAATCGGATTTGGATGGGGGGCGGGGGGGAGGGGAATACTCTTTGACAGACAGAACTTTACAATGGGGGAGAAAAAAATAGTGGTTGGATGGAAGCAGAGTGGTTCAGATTGGGAGCAGAGTCATGGTTGACTGGCAGAGATTGTAAGTGGTCCATGTGATTATCTGGAATGGTTTTGATCATCTGAGAAGGTTGGAGAGGAATTTGAGTTCCCCCCCCAACCCCTCTCTCTTGGCTCTGGATTTTTCGCTCTTTTTTTTCCTCTGGCAGGAGATTAAATGTCTTACTAGGGTTGGAAGTGTCTAGTCATGATTCTCTAGCCATCATGAGTGTGAGGCAAGTTTGATGGACCAACCGATTTTTTTTTTTTGCACTTCAATTTTGTATGAATGAGATGTGCGAAGTAGTTATGTTAGGTGGGAAGAAATTAATTGGCGAGGAAGGAAGAGCACAAATGAAGTATAGTTTGGCCAGCGGGTAGGCAGGAGAGTTGGTTGAAAGAGAATCTCTGTATGGGGCGGAAGGTGGTAGTGGGGGGAAAAGTGGGTATTGGGGTAAAAAGGAAGCATAATTAGGCCTGACATTCAGGACAGAGATGGGAAGAAGAGTAGTTTGTTGGGGAGAAAGAGAGCACAGTAGGGTATATAGGGCCTAAGTTTCGGGCCACGCCTAAAACGGCGCAGTCCGGACCTGGATGCCCGTTTTTCGCGCCAGAAAGTGCGCCTAAAAAAAAAACTTGCCTATTCTCCGGCTCCCTGCAGGCCCTCTGGAGCTGGGCGCAGCGCACATGCGTGCTACAGTGGGCACGCATGTGCAGTAGTTCCAAGCGCCCAAAACTGTGGGAGGGGCCCGAAGCACGCAGCCCCTAGCCCTGGCCGAATGGCCTCACTGGGGCTGCGTGGATAAGGCTCCTCTCACCGGACTCGACGCCCGCGCTCTCTCTTTCTCTCTCTCTCTCTCCTTTCTCTCTCTCCTTTCTCTCTCTCTCTCCTTTCTCTCTCTCTCTCCTTTCTCTCTCTCTCTCTTCTTTTTCTCTCTCTCTCTCTCTCTCTCTCTCCTCTTTCTCTCTCTCTCTCTCTCCTCTTTCTCTCTCTCTCTCTCTCCTTTTTCTCTCTCTCTCTCTCCTCTTTCTCTCTCTCTCTCTCTCTCCTTTTTCTCTCTCTCTCTCTCTCCTTTCTCTCTCTCTCTCTCTCTCTCTCTCTCTCTCTCTCTCTCCTTTCTCTCTCTCTCTCTCTCTCTCTCCTTTCTCTCTCTCTCTCTCCTTTTTCTCTCTCTCTCTCTCTCCTTTCTCTCTCTCTCTCTCCTTTCTCTCTCTCTCTCCTCTCTCTCTCCTTTCTCTCTCTCTCTCCTTTCTCTCTCTCTCTCTCTCCTTTCTCTCTCTCTTTCTCTCTCCTTTCTCTCTTTCTCTCTCCTTTCTCTCTCTCTCTCTCTCTCTCTCTCTCTCTCTCTCTCTCTCTCTCTCTCTCTCTCTCTTTCTCTCTCTCTCTCTCTCCTTTCTCTCTCTCTCTCTCTCCTTTCTCTCTCTCTCTCTCTCTCCCCTCCCTCGATGTCAGAAACAGAGAGTGAGACACACACACACACAGACAGAGAGATAGAGACACAGTGGTGGGGGGGGGCCGTCCCAGCATGCTGTTGGAGGACTCCCGGTGCTGCAGTCGGTAAGTAGAAAATGTTTTATTTATCGATTTTAAAAAAAAATTAAATTTTTTTAATTTTTTTTGATTGATTTATTGGTTGATTTATTGATGTATTTATCATTTATTATTGATGATGGCTCTTTATTTGTAAAACTGAAGTGTTTAATGTTTGTAAACTTCCCTTTAACCCCCCCCCCTCCCATTCGCTACGCCGAATTTGTAACCTGCGCCTGATTTTCTAAAGTGTAGACAAGGTTTTTTCGAACGCACAAAAATCTTCACTTACTCCATTCTAAGTTAGTTTGGAGTAAGTTTTCACTGCCTACACTTTGATAACAGGCGTAACTGGCCGGACACGCCCCTTTTTGAAAAAAAAATTCTGTTCCAAAGTGAAACTGTTCTAACTGACTAGAACTGGAGCAAACTAAATGCCGAGAATTCAAATTTCTAAGATACTCCATTCTAAACCAGTTGCTCCAAAAAAACTGGAGCAACTTGGCCCATAGAGTGGGAAGTAGGGTTGTGTGTGGAAGTAGAAGCAGAAACTGGTGTCACAGAGGAGCATAAGTTGCATATACAGGAAGAAAATTTAAACTTTTTTTTATTATAAATAGTATGTCAAAATAAAAAAAAATGGTTACTGGCTGATAAATGTTAACTTTTGGATTCTTTTCTGAAAATGAATTACAGAGAATATAAATTAATCAATTTAGAAATTGTCATGCTGAACAGTGCAAATTTACTCAGTAGAAGGTGGTAAAAGATTTAAATAAAAAAACAGGAATTAATTAAGAATACTAATTTTGTAGGATTTAGAATGAATGGTGGGAAACTAAATCAGATTGGGAATGCAGAGAGCATTGGGAAAGACTAAGAGGGGAAAATGATTTTGAAATTAGTTAGCTGCTGCAATGGTGGCAGGTCTATTTGTATATTCGTTTTTTAAAAATAAAAATTTAATTATTTGTTCTGGGATGTGGGTGTCACTGGCAAAACCAGCATTTATTGCCCATAGGTGCAAGTCCACACATTGGTATATTTATTAATTGTGGTGGGTCCATTTATTTATTTGTTTATAAATATATCAACTCTGGAGGATATGGGCATAATTCATTTTCAAATTTCAGTTGACAGGCTGATGCCTGTAACCTGTAGGTGGGACCATGGTTGCTGAGGGGCCAGTAATTGGGCTGTGGGTCGTTATGACACATTTGAGCAGGTCGGTGGCTGTTGAGAGACCAGTAATTGGGAGTGGATCCAGGAAATATCTAAACTGGGCAGCAAAATATCTGTTTGACAGGAAATCTGAAAGTGGGGCAGAAAGTGGTGTTAAAACGAACTACTTATAATTTAGGTAACAAATGTCTATCAAGTGATTGAGTGAGAAATATTCTGACCAGGAGTCATAAAAATAACTAATTATTTTGCTTTAGTGATGTGTTGAATGTTTCAGTCTGTAGAGTCATGACACTGTTTTTCACCTCCTGGGACCAAGGTTGAAATCCACCTCAGACAGTTGGGATAAAGTCTCCTCTCATTGATATTTCTATGGGTCCTATGTGAAATGCTTTTGGATAGTTTCAGTCTAGTTCTTGGGTGAGTCCTCAGCATAAAACTACCTATAACTTGAACATTTAAATGAGCAGTTTCATTCCGAGAGGTCATAAGTTTAACTGGAGTGGGAAATTAAAACATTACAATGTTGTGGTTAAGACTTCTTGGGATGGTGCAGGAGGAGGTTTACTGTACATCTTAGTACTGCAGCACTTGACCTGGAAGATTTTGACGTTGGATATAAAGGCTCCAAGTTTCCACACGCGGCGAAAAAGGCGCCCTTCAGAGCTGGGTGTCTGTTTTTCGCGCCGAAAACGGCGCCTGAAAAAAAACGCGGTATTCGGAGCTCGATGTCTGCTTGGCGCGGCACACAGGGCAGAGCCTACCACTCGTGCCGATTTTGTAAGTAGGAGGGGGCGGGTACAATTTAAATGAGGCTTCTTGGTGCCGGCAACCCTGCGCGTGCGTGTTGGAGCGTTCGCGCACGCGCAGTCTGAAGTAAACATTGGCACTCGGCCATTTTTTAAAGTGCTGCAGAAAAAGTGAAGATTTGTTTCTTGGACCCCTGTAAAGGCTTGCATTTTAATTTTCTTGATATTTCTGTGTGAGGGAGTGCTTTTAGCAGCACTGCTGAATAAATCACCTGCTGAAATCAGTGAGTTCAGCTTTTCACTGCTAAACTTGCAAATTAAGGACTGTGTTTGGAGAAATAAAAGTGCCAATTTAACTTTGCAATGGATCAACTTCCACCAAGAACAAAGAATTTCTTGCATGAGGAAGCAAACCATTGCATAATATGTGGTGCACCCATTCTGCAAATTTAAATATAAAGATGTCGATGTGGCTGCCTCTCCCTGTCCAAATGGCCTCAGTCAGTCCCCCTCACAGCTCGAAGGCTGCTGCTGCTCCAGACCAGCCACTGATGACGCCTCTGCAATCCCATGGCCGAATGGCCTCAAGTCCGTCCGGGTGCTGCATCTTCGCGGGGAATGAAGGCCTGCCTCAAGCACCAAGGCTGCTTGCTGCCTGCCCCTGCCGTCGAGACCGATGCCACACCGCTGCCTCAAGCACTGAAGCTCAGCACCAAGGCTGCTTGCTGCCTGCCCCGAGACCCAAGCCACACCGCTGCCTCAAGCACTGAAGCTCAGCACCAAGGCTGCTTGCTGCCTGCCCCGAGACCCAAGCCACACCGCTGCCTGAAAGGCCTGCCTGAAGCACTTTCACACAGGTAGGAACATGGTTTATTTAATCTTTTCTTTGCTTATAAATTTTTATTCAGGTTGGATTTATTTGTATAAGTATAACTAAGGATTGATTGTAGAATTTAATGACTTCCCTCCCCCCCCCCCCCCCCCCCACCTCGTTCCGTATGCCTAATTTTTAACCTGTGCCTGATTTTTTAAAGTGTAGATAAGGTTTTTTCAAGCGTACAAAAATCTTCACTTGCTCCATTCTAAGTTAGTTTGGAGTACGTTTTCACTGTGGAAACTTTCAAATCAGGCATCAGTGGCCGGACACGCCCCCTTTTGAAAAAAGAATTCTGTTCCAAAGTGAAACTGTTCTACCTGACTAGAACTGCAGAAAACTAAATGTGGAGAATTCCGATTTCTAAGATACTCCATTCTACACCAGTTGCTCCTAAAAAATCAGGAGCAAATCATGTGGAAACTTGGGGCCAAAGTGTGGAAAATGTGTAAATATTCATATGCATATAATTGTAACAAATTTTGGTTTGCTGTAGATGCCTTGTTGGGTTCAGTGATGTCAGTCACACCTGTTTGTTGTCTGAGTCTTTTTATTGGAATTTATTGACACTGCCCTAGATGTAATTGCATAATCTAGGTTGTAACAGTAGTGTATCCCCTTGTTTATTTGAACTCTATATATTCAAATCTTTCACATGAATTCTGCTTCAATCTCTCCAAAAGTGGGCTGAGCAAATACTTGATAGACGAAACCAGATACAAATTATTAAACTGCTTTATTTCACAGTAATGTGAACACACACAATATCTGTTTCACTTAACTTAATGTACAATTTATCTGCGCATAATAAAGAACTCACCAAGCTGCCCATGTCATTGGTTTGTCTTGCCTGACATAAACAATTCTAGCTTTCCAGCATTTCTAACCTCTTGCCATTAACTATTAACAAACCTAACTGCTTTCAGAGCTTTCCTATTTCAAAACTCCTACCTGTCTCTGTGTATCTCTTGTGTTATCTCTTGCAGTTCAGTTAGAAATTTCCAGTATGTGCAGTCATTTTTAGTTGTCAAAACAGGCTAACGGATTACTTATTTAGGGCCCAATTTTCCACAACCCCTTTTTTCGGTGCACTTAACTTAAATGCACCGACTTTGTGCGCTGGAAACGGCACCGAAAAAAAGTGGCCTCATCCTGCCCGCTCTGCCGAGTCTCCGGTGTCCCAGCGTGGCGTAGATAGTGAAGTGGGGCGCAGAGCAACAGCCCAGCGCAAAAAACACTGCTGGCAACTGCGCGCATACGCAGTGAAGTCTGCGTGCATGGTCCTCTCCCTCCCAGTGTGTCCTGCGGGCTGTGAGCAGGACCCGGTGCTCGCAGCCTCTATCCCCGGCCGAAGGGATGCCCCGATGTTCACTGCACCCTATCCCCGGCCGAGTGGCCTCCCGCACCGGCCGGCTGGCCCGCTGACTTCCCAGGCTGAGGTAGAACTTCAGTTTTATTTTTTATTTATTGATGGTTATGCTTGAGAGTTTTGATTGGGGGGTGGGGACTTTTTTAAAAAAAAACTTGATTCTGGCATAAAGATAAGGCTCTTTTTTAAAAAAAAAATTGTTGACTGCTTATTTTTAGCCTTTGTTTAGTGCTTTATAAGTCTTGGTGCTTTAAATGTACTAACCTATGCCGAATTTTTAAAATGCCTGCAATGTTTTTCAGAGCTGGCCACATACGCTGATCTAAGTCGATTTGGAGTAAGTTTTAGCTGGCCAAAGTGGCATAAATGGCCAAAACTGGCGTAAGTGTCTGGGAACACTCCCTTTTGGGAAAAAAAGAACGTAAAAAAAAATCGTACCTAACTGACTTACTCTGGAGCAAACTTTTGGGGGAAAATAGCATTTTTTAACTTGCGCCAGAAAAACAACTTACTCCCCAAAAAATTGATGCAATCATGGCCAAATTTGGGCCCATAGTCTGTGGAAAAGCAGCAGCAACAACAACTACCTATTGTACGAGACCCCTTTTTAAACTTGTGTTCTGCTTTAAAACACAACATTTAAACTATTTTTCCAAATCCTTTGTGGCAATGTGTTCAAAATATCCTGAAACATAACAATGATTTTCACTTTTACTTGCAATATAATAAACTTAATTTGTGCATTGAGCAAAAACAGCTGAATTTTAGTCTGATTTTCATAAGAAATCGGAGCAGGAGTAGGCCATTCAGTAAGGTCATGGCTGATCTTCTACCTCAACTCCACTTTATTTGCACTATTCCCATATCCCTTAATATCCAAAAATCTATCGATCTCTGACTTGAATAATACTCAATGACTGAGCCTCCACAGCCCTCGTGGGTAGAGAATTCCAAAGATTCACCACCACCCTCTGAGTGAAGAAATATTTCCTCTTCTGTCCTAAATGGCTGACCCCTGGTTCTAGACTCCTCAGCCAAGAGAATCATCCTCCCTGTATCAACCCTGTAAGAATTATGTATGTTTCAATGAGATCACCTCTCATTCATCTTCTAAACTCTAGAGAATATAGTCTTAGTCTACTCAATCTTTGTTCATAGGACAATCACCCCAATCCCAGGAATCAGTTTGGTGAACCTTCGTTGCTCTCCCTCTATGGCAAGTATATCCTTTCTTGGGTAAGAAAAAGAAAGAAAGACTTGCATTTATATAGTGCCTTTTGGGACCAACAGACATCTCAAAGCGTTTACAGCCAATTAAGTACTTTTGGAGTGTAGTCACTGTTGTAATGTGAGAAATGCGGCAACCAGCTTGTGCACAGCAAACTTCCACAAATAGCAATGTGATAATGACCAGATTATCTGATTTTTTTTTTTGGGTTATGTTGAGGGATAGATTTTGGCCAGGACACTGGGGATAACTCCCCTCTTTGAAATAATGCCATGGGATCTTTTATGTCCACCTGAGGGGGCAGACGGGGCCTCGGTTTAATGTCCTATCCGAAAGATGACACCTCAGACAGTGCAGCACTCCCTCAACACTGCACTGGAATGTCAGCCTAGATTTATGTGCTCAAGTTCCTGGGATTTGAAACCACAACCTTCTGACTCTGAGGAGAGTGTGCCACCGTTGACAAAAACTGTACACAATACTCCAGGTGTAGTCTCACCAGGGCCCTATATAATTGCAGTAAGACATCTTTACTCTTTTTAAAAAAAAATATATATATTTTTTATAGTCACATCCTTTTGTAATAAAGGCCAACATACCATTTGCTTTCTTAATTGCTTGCTGTACCTGCATGTTAACTTTCAGTGATTCATGTACAAGGACACCTAGGTCTCTCTGAACACCAACATTTCCCAATCTCTCACCATTTTATATTAAAAAAACCCTAGCTTTTTCTATTTTTCCCACCAAAGTGGATAACTTCACATTTCTCCACTTTATATTCCATTTACCATGTTCTTGCCCACTTGCTTAGTCTGTTTATATCCCCTTGAAGCCTCTTTGCATCCTCCTCACAACTTACATTCCCACCTAGCTTTGGATCATCAGCAAACTTGAATTTATTACATTTGGTCCCCTCATCCAAATCATTAATCTAGATTGTGAATAGCTGGGGTCCAAGCACCGATCCTTGTGGTACCCCCATTAGTTACAGCCTGCCAATGTGAAAATAATCCGTTTATTCCTACTCTCTCTTTTCTGTCCATTAAGCAATCCTCAATCCAGGCTAGTATATTGCCCCCTAATCCCATGAACCCTAATTTTGTTTAATAACCTCTTGTGTGGCACCTTATCGAATGCCTTCTGAAAATCCAAATACACCACAACCACTGGTTCTCCCTTATCTAGACTACTAGTTATAACCTCAAAAAAAAAAAGGAACAGATTTGTCAAAACATGATTTCCCTTTCATAAATCCGTATTGACTCTGCCCAATCCTATTATTATTTTCTAAGTTCCCTGTTGCCATGTCCTTAATAATAGATTTTAGCATTTTCCATACTACTGACGTCAGGCTAACTGGTCTGTAGTTCCCCGTTTTTTCTCTCCCTCCTTTCTTAAATAGCTGGGTTACATTTGTGGCATTCTAATCTGTGCGAACCGTTCTAGAATCTATGGAATTTTGGAAGATGACAACCAATGCACCCACTATCTATCTCTAGCCACCACTTTCAAAACCCTAGGATGTAGGTCATCAGGTCCAGGGTATTTATAGGCTTTCAGTCCCATTAATTTCTCCTCCACATTTTTTTTTTTTACTAGTACTAATTTCTTTCAGTTCCTCATTCTCGCTAGACCCTTGGTTTTCCACTATTTCTGGGAGGTTTTTTCGTCTTCCGTGAAGACAGACACACAGTATTTGTTTAATTTCTCGGCCACTTCCTTATTCCCCATTATAATTTCTCCTGTCTCAGCCTGTAAGGGACCCACATTTACTCTTGCTAATCTTTTCCTTTTTACATACCAATGGAAGCTTTTACAGTCTGTTTTTATGTCCCTCGCTAGTTTACTCATTCTATTTTCCCTTCCTTTATCAATTTCTTGGTCCTCCTTTGCTGAATTCTTAAACTCCCCCCCCCCCCCCCCCCCCATTCTCAGGCTTACTACTCTTTTTGGCAACATTATAAGCCTCTTCCTTTGATGTAATACTATATTTAACTTCTGTTGTTAGCCACGGTTGGACCACTTTCCTGAGGGGTTTTTGTGCTTTTTGAAGGAATATATGTTCGTTGTAAATTATGTATTCTTTAAATGCTAGTTCGTGCTTGTCTACTGTCATTTTTTTTAATATAGTTTCCCAGTCCGCCTTAGCCCACTCGTCCCGCATACCTACGTAGTTTGCTTTGTTTAGATTTAAGACCCTAGTTTCGGATTGAACTAAATCACTTTCAAACTTAATATAAAAATGCATCATATTATGGTCACGCCATCCTAAAGGCCCCATTACTACATGGGTTTTTAATTAACCCTTTCTCATTGCACAATACTAGATCTAAAATAGCCTGTTGCCGAGTTGGTTCCTCTACATACTGATCTAGAAAACCATCTTGTATACATTCCATGAATTTGTCATCCATACTATTACTGCAAATCTGGATTGCCCAGCCTATTAGATTAAAATCTCCCATGATTACTGTATTACCCTTGTTGCATGCACCTCTAATTTTCTGATTTATACTGTGCTCTACATCACTACTGTTTGGGGTCTATAAACAACTCTCACCATTGTTTTCTGCTTCTTGCTGCATCATCGCGCCAACTCTCTTCTCTATCTTCCTCGCTGCAATACTCCACCTCTCACTCGACAAGCTCCCTGCTGGAGTGAAACTAAACTACAGAATCAGTGGGAACCTGTTCAACCTTAGTCGTTGTCTCCAGGCCAGATCCAAGACCATCCCATCCTCTGTCGTCGAGCTACAGTATGCGGACGACACTTGCGTCTGCGCACATTCTGAGACTGAACTTCAAGTCATAGTCAACATCTTCACTGAGGTGTACGAAAATATGGGCCTTACACTAAACATCCGTAAGACAAAGGTCCTCCACCAACTTGACCCCGCCACACAGCACTGCACCCCCCCCCCCCCCCCCCCCCCAGTCATCAAGATCCACGGCATGGCCCCACTTTCCATACCTTGGGAGCATATTATCAGCAAGGGCAGACATCGTTGGCGAGGTTCAACACTGCCTCCAGTGCAGCCTTCGGTCATCTGAGGAAGAGATTGTTCGAAGAGCAGACCCTCAAATCTGGCACGAAGCTTGTGGTTTACAGGGCTGTAATGATACCCGCCCTCCTGTATCGCTCATGGACGTAGACCATCTACAGTAGACACCTCAAATCGCTGGAGAAATACCACCAACAATGTCTGCCCAAGATCCTGCAAATCCCCTGGGAGAATAGATGCACCAACGTTGGCGTCCTCGATCAGGCCAACATCCCCAGCATTGAACCACTGACCACACTCGACCAGCTCCGTTGGACGGGCCACATTGTTCGCATGCCTGACACAAGACTCCCAAAGCAAGCGCTCTACTTGATCAGCCATGATCTTGTTGAATGGCGGAGCAGGCTCGAGGGGCTAGATGGCCTACTCCTGTTCCTAATTCTTATGTTCTTATGAACTCTTACACGGCAAGCGAGCCCCAGGTGGACAGAGGAAATGTTTCAAGGACACCCTCAAAGCCGCCTCGATAAAATGCAACATCCCCACCGACACCTGGGAGTCCCTGGCCAAAGACCGCCCTAAGCGGAGGAAGAGCATCCGGGAGGGCGCTGAGCACCTCTAGTCTTGTTGCCGAAAGCATGCAGAAAACAAGCGCTTTTAGCAGAAGGAGCATGCGGCAAACCAGACTCCCTAGCCACCCTTTCCTTCAACCACTGTCTGTCACACCTGTGACAGAGATTGTAATTCCCCTATTGGACTGTTCAGTCACCCAAGAACTCTCTTAGAATGGAAGCAAGTCTTGATTTTCGAGGGACTGCCTATGAGTTTCTTAGCTCCATCCAAACTGATTCTACTTCTTGATTTTCAGAGCTAAAATGCTTTCTTAACTGTCTTTATCCCATCCTTTTATTATCAGGGCTACCCCTCCTTTTCCATTTTGCCCATCTCTTCTAAAAGTTAAGTATCCTGGAATATTTAATTTGCAACCAAGTCTCCAATGGCTATTTATTTTCTATCTGCGTAATTAATTCATCTATTGCTGGGATTCCGCACACAGTATAATCTTGACCGAATACTAGATGCATTTAAGCAATAATGGATAAGAATTTGATAGTCAAGTAAAAATGTTTGATAATTTGACTCTCCCATATTCAATTAAGATATGGTTTCCAAATCCATGACTTTATTTTTAACAATTTGGAAAATCTATGCAAAATATGTGTTCTTTTAGAAACCATAATGTTATTATAGGATGCACCTAGTTTGGTCCTGTTGGGTGTGCTGAATTTGGGCTGATTTTAGTCTCACCTACCTGACTTCTGTTCAAATGAAGCCAATTTTCCTGCATTCTCCTATCTTTTATACTAACTGCTTGACTTGAGATCATCTTTTTGATTTTATTAAGACAGACAGACTTGCATTTATATAGTGCCTTTCCTGACCACCAGGTGCTTTACAGCCAATGAAGTACTTTTGAAGTGCAGTCACTATTATGTAGGAAATGTGGCAGCCAATTTGTGCACAGCAAGCTCCCACAAACTATGTGATGATGGCCAGATTATCTGTTTGTGATGTTGTTTGAGGAATAAATATTGGCCAGGATAACTCCCCTGCTCTTCTTTGAATAGTACCGTAGGATCTTTACGTCCATCTGAGGGAGCAGACGGGGCCTCAGTTTAATGTGTCATCCGAAAGGTGGCACCTCCAACAACACTACACTGGAGTGTCAGCTTGGATTTTTATGCTCAAGTCTTTGGAGTGGGACTTGAACCCACAACCTTCTGACTCCGAGGCTGATGCTATCTACCAATGGAAGTATTTTATCTATGTTTGCCACGCTTTAGATTTTATCATTTTCAAATGCATTTCCTCCAGAGTTATTACATTCCTGCTATAGCGAAGAACACAAAATTGCACGTAATCCAGATATATCCGAACTATCATTTTGTGCAGTCATCGTTACTCTTTTGTATTCCAGTCCCTTTCAGTATAACCCCCCAAAATCTTTTCTTTATGACTTAAAAAAACTATACACCACTTAAGGATTTATGTTTCTTTATACCTAGATCCCTTTGCTGTTCCCTGCATTGATAAAGTTGCAATTTATGGTTTATTTCCATTCCTTATTTTTGTTCCCAAAATATATTCCTTTTTTATGTATTAAACTGCATCTGCCACTTATTTGCCCATTCTCTGATCTAGTCATGCCCTCCTTTAAGTCTTCAGCATTCTTACTGGCTATTTGCTGCTATTACTAATCTGATATAATGAAACTTGGACATCTAGCCTTCATGTCTTAAGTAAAGCTTATTTGAATATATACATATGATCCCAACACTGATTGGAACATGAACTTTTGCCCCATATCCCTTTATAATATCTTTGGTTAACAGAAATCTATCAATCTCAGATTTATAGTTAACAATTGACCCAACATCAACTGCTGTTTCTGGAAGATTGTTCCAAACTTCTGACAGCCTTTGCGTGTAGGCGTTTCCTAACTTCACTCCGGAAAGCCCTGACGCTAGGCGATGTCGCCTAATCCTCGATTTCCCCCCACATCAGCTTCCCTTAATATCTTGAAAACTTCAATCAAATCCTCCCTTAATCTTCTAAATTTCAGGAAATACAGCCCTAATTTGTGTAATCTCACCTTGTAATTTAACCCTTGGAGTCTAGGTATCTTCTAGTAAATCTATGTTCCACTCCTTCCAAAGCCAATATATTCTTCCTAAGATGTGGTGCTGAACTGAACACAGTACTTCAGGTATGGTATAGGGCTTTGTATAGCTGTAACATGACTTCAAACCCCTTGTATTCTAGTCCTCCAAGATATTTATATCCTGTCATTTGATTAGTTAATGAATACAGTTGAGGCCCCAACATCGATCCCTGTGGGATGCCACTGGTCACATCTTGTCAATTACTTTACCTACCCGTTATCCCTACTCTCTGTCTCCGGCCACTCAGCCAGACTCCTGCCACTCAGCCAATCTCCTAACCAGGTCACTAATTTTCCCTCAATTCCATAAGATTCAACTTTACCTAACTGTCTCTTATGATGAACTTTATTGAATACTTTCTGGAAGCCTGCATAAATAACATCCATAGGCATTCCCCTACTTTAGTCATCTCTTCAAAAAAAATTCAGTCAGGTTCATCAGACCCTTTACAAATCCATGCTGGCTCTCCAATCAGCTGAAAACTTTCATGGTGTTCAATCACTCCATCCTTAATTATAGGCTAGTAATTTCCAGACAACAGATGTTGGGCTAACTGGTTTCTAATTCTCTCGTTTCCCCCCCCTCACTTTTCTTAAATAGTGGAGGGACATGTGCAATTTTCCAATCTAAAGGAACAGTTCCTAAACCAAGAGACTTTGTAAGATCTTGGGGCATTTGCAATGTTCTCACCTTCCTTTTTAAAATCCTGGGATGAAAACCATCTGGTCCTGAGTATTTGTTAGCTCTCTTAATTTTCAATGAGATACAACTCCGGTGATAGTTTAACATAACTTTATTCTGGCAGCTGCAACAAACTGCTGGCTTTATGCCAGGTCCTTTGTCTTTCTGAATCACATGGTAAAAAATGGCTGTACTTATCCTGGATCAATTTACAATCGTGACCTCGCCCCCTTTGACCTTATTGGCTCAATTGATACGTTGTTAGCCCATAATTGGCTCACTGCCAAAAATCCTGAAATGTCAAGTTGGTTGATGTCTTAATGCAATGTTCTCGCTCTCACGTAGGCAAAGGTCTGTGTTTTCTCAACTTTGCCGCCTGTTTGAATTCTCTATCAGGATTTGTCACTATTTAGTGCCATTATTTTCTTCATTACTGTTAATTTGCTTGTGTAATTTTGGTGAGTCCCCTTCCCTGATTCAATATTAATTTCCTTGGCATGCTATCCTCTTCCTCTACAGCAAAGTAATTATATCCGCTATTTCCATATTTTCATTTATAATATCACCATTGTCTGTTTTTAAGCGGCTCCAATTGCCTCTTTTTTTTTCCTAATATAGTTGTAAAAGTTTTGTTTATTTTGATATCCCTTGCAAGTTTCGTTTCTTGCACTCATTTTGTAGCTCTTGCTATCTGTTTTGTCACCCATTGCTGTTCCTTGCCTCATTCCTGAGATATGTGCCTTGCAACCACAACCTTTTGGTGTTTTATAACCATCTTCCTATCTATATAGCTAACTTTTTTTAATGCCACGGGCCTAATTTTCTCTCTTTTTTTTTTAAAAAAAAAGCACTTTATTAATTGCTATGTAAACTACATATAGCCCCCCCCCCCCGCCTCTTCTATACTTTTTACTACTCCCAAAAATATCTATTGGACTAGTCAAACATGACCTATCTGTTCCAAATCTTTAGTTAGTCTATGCCCTTCTTAGTATTCATTCCTTTTATCTCTTGATTACAGTCTATACTTTTTTCTATAACTGACATAAGGCTAACCAGTTGATAGTTACCTGACCTATCTCTTTCCTGCCTTTTCAAACAGAGGTGTAACATCTGCCACTCTCCAGTCATTTGGCACAACTCCCATCTCTAATGACTTTTGAAAAATCATCATTAGTCCCACTGGAACTAACCTCCTTCAGTATTCTGGGATATACAAGCTGGTTCGGGACACATCAATTTTTAGTATCCATAACCCCATAAGAAACATTTCCTTATTGATGCATAAATTTATTGGCTGCCCTTTGACTTTCTCATCCACAATCCTTTGGAGACTTCCTTCCCTCTCCTCTAGATATTGAAGAAAAGCATGCAATGGTACAATTTCTTTACCTAACTCCTGCTCATTGAGTGGCTTCACCTCCTCAATGATTCCCTTTTGCCTAATGTGTTTATTATATACCATTTGCTAATTCCCTTTATGGTTGCAATTATTTTTATATTCCCTCTTGGTTCTCCTTGTCTGTTTTTGGTTCTATTTATAGATTACATTATTTTGTATGACGGTTTTATCACTAACTTTATATTTGTTGGTGCTTCTTTAGCCTTTATGTTCAATCTAATTCACAGAACCATGACCCCCCCCCCCCCCCCCAATGTTCTTCGAATGTGCTGTACCAATTTCACACTTTAATAGTTGCCACTTTTGCAGCACTGTATTAGCAGTTTATCTTCCCTCCAAGTTCATTTTTATCATTTTATAGTTTGCTCTTCTCCAATTAGTCAACTTTTTGACTTTTTCCTTCTGTTTTAACATTTTAATTGTTTGATCACACGTTCCCTAATTTCTCATGTCATTGACCTATTCTGATTCATTAACCACAACCAAGGATCAAATATTGCATCTTTTACTTTAGGAATTAATCTTGAAAATTCATGAATGTGTTCCATAAATCCCTCCCCATTTAACCATTCATCTGTTCTCCCAAACTACCTCTGGATATACCTCTCTAAACAATCTACACATTTCCACAAATTTATTTCAAACAACTTGGCGGCCTGTAAAGGACACCCAGTATTGCAGTATATGTATTTTCTTTAGAACATACGGAGTAGGAGCAGGAGCATCAATTGCAGATATACAGGACAATGGAATCCAGCTCTGCATTTATAATTAAATGAAGACCCAATGGCATTTCATGAGATCCATGCAAATGGCCTCTTACTGGATCAGCCACTATTTTAGGTTGATTGCCATCAATGGTTAGAGTACTACATGTCAACAGTCCTTCAATGTAAAAATGCCTCAGATTTCCAGAGTCACTAGTTTTTATGATGTATAAGAACGAAATTTTGGAGCATTTGATCAGACGAAAAAGACTTTAAATGTGTACTGTCTTTGGATGACTGCAAAAGGTGGTGATAAATGCTTAACAAAGGAAAACACTTTTCAGTGTGCTAAATTTTATTAAGCAGCACCTTTTATCTCGAGTGTTCACCTTCATTTTGACTGCTATAATTATATTGTATTTAATTAGTGAACTACATTCCTAAACAAGATTGGATAATGATCTCATAAGGCTCTATAATGCCTTTTGTAGTGTTTGAGAGGCATGATGTACAGACCTATTCAAGAAGCTTGCTGTGATACTTTGCATCATCATAGCAAAGCTTGTAAACTTCAAGTTATGCAATTAATATGGCATGTATCTGGTTTACCAGCAGCTTGTCAAATAATGATGTCTACATGGCAGTGAGCCTATCATTTCACATGGACAGTTGATGTTTTCAAGGCAGTATCTCCTTGTTTGCATTTGAGGATGAAAAGCATCATCACTCTGGGCTCTTCCCCCTTAGAGCCACATGCAGCTCCATCCTCACCTTTTTGCTGCTTCAGGGAATTGAATGAGCGTGCAGGTGGGATTGTTACATGAGTGAGTGACAGACATTGCAACCTGAATAAATGAGCACCAATGCATATATACAATTCACAACAAATGAGGGAGACTAACTGCAACTGCTGACACATTTCTGACATTGAGACTGGTGGTGAACTTCATTTTTTTTTGTCCAATCTTGTTTATTCCCATGCCTCTATTTTCTGCTATACAAGTGATGGTATTTTTAAGTTTCCCCATTTGTTGGGTTTTATTGGCATTATCAAATTAAATCACAAACTTCAAATGTATCCATCCGATAAAAATCCTGTCAGTCAAACCCAAAAAAAGAGAGTTTTAATCATAGCTTATAGAAATATACCTGCGTCCAAAAGATGCTGTTAACATGACATTTTTGGTATATATACCTGCCACTTGTGTTTTGACAAGTCCATTCACCACTGCACTATGTCCATGGCTGTTTTTGAGTTGTCAGATTTTGAGTGTCTCAGCTTTTGCTGGCTTTCCAGGATGGCTTGTGTATTCCATACTGGAAAAAACAGTTCCGTGAGTGTGATTTATAATTTCTAAAAATGTCATGTTAACAGCATCTTTTGGACGCAGGTATATTTCTATAAGCTATGATTAAAACTCTTTTTTTGGGTTTGACTGACAGGATTTTTATAGGATAAATTTGAAGTTTGTGATTTAATTTGATAATGCCAATAAAACCCAACAAATGGGAAACTTAAAAATAACATGGTCTGTTTCCCACATGCTGTGGCTCAGTTGAATTTGTTAACTGAAATTGATGCATCTTCTATTTGGATTCTTCACTTGCCTTGACCAATCTGGCACATGGGTTTTCAATGGCAAGTGAATGGAAAGCAGGTTGGAGACCATGTTTTCAGCACAACAACAGGCGCTTAAGCCGCAGAGGAAGTGGTTTCTGAGCTGTTCAGTAACCTTTGTAGAAACTGTACAGCCTGAAAACTTTCTATGTCTGTCTTCTCATCTAACAGTCCACTGTTGGAAAATGAGTTTCTATAGCTTATTTTTGTGTAACTTTTAATCTGGTTAAATTGTGCATGTGCCAGCTAACAGTATTACATGTGGGAAGATAATCAAAGTGCCTAATTTTGCCTGGGAAAAGTCATAAAAAGCACATAAGAAATTCTACATATGTGGACGTCGGAACATTTTTTAAAGAAATTACTGCAAACTTTCCAGATTTATATGAAAAAAATTACATGTGTAAAATAACATTGTAAGCTTCCATAATTTGATGTTGCTATGTGACGTACCATTTTTATATTTGTAGTTGACAACTTCAAGAACAAAATTCTTGAATCCGACTATTCATACTGTTAGAATTTAACCTAAGAATAACGGTTTTTAGCCTGTTGATGGAATTGTAACTTTTAGTGCCGTATTCTGCGTGTAATGAGTACCAAGATTTACTAATCTATTTGCCAGGAATAAAGTCCCAAGCATTGTTTTCATGGTATGTCTCGTGCACATTCTATTTGTCATACTTTGGGTGGATTGTGCTATCTGTAAACTTGTTTGCGTCAATGGTACCTGATTGTCCCAAATTTCATATTTGTATAATGGCAACAAATCATAGCAAGTAGGGAACATACCAAGCAGGAATAAAATCTCCAATCATGAAGTTCGCAAGATATGAATCAAAAATGGACAGTTACTTTTTTAAAAAAAAAAGCAAATCGCTCCAAATATTTTTTGAAAACTCTTGGCCGCTATCCAATCCCGGGAAACCCAGCAGTGAAAGGGAGGTGGGAGCTGCCGGTCAATTTGGCTGGCTGCTGGGCTGGAAACGCAAGAAAAAAAATTATGAAGGCCCTGCCCTTAAATTTGGCAGGACCTTTTGAATCCCTGTCCTTGCTGTGTTCCTTAGCCATTTCTGGCCTTCTCCACACCCCTCCCCGTAAATATCAGGGTCAATGTTTCTTGATTGGTAACTGGAAAATAAATACTTGACAGTGGGGAGATCTCTTACAGACTGTTTTCTAATCTCTTCCACCCCTTCCACATCCCAGCATCCCCACTCACGTGCAACAGTATAATCTCTGACTCACCATGAGAAAAACCAAGGGAAATCTGCTAGTATTAAGAACAATACAAGGATAAACAAATAGTAATATTGCCCCATTGTTTTAAAGTGGGTGGGGAAGTATAGTGATCAAAAACTACATAATGTATTCACGTGTTTTATTTTATGACTCCAAAGTGACTTTGCTCTGCAGGATCTGAAATTGCACAATTTTGTCTGAATATGAATATGAAAAATAACTTCAACATTAACCATGTATTTGCTTTTCAATTCTTTGAGTTTAAAAAAAAACCTCAATGATGACTTGTGTGTATTCCCGTGGTTATGTGAAAATTGACTGCTATAACAAATGCTAAAATAATTTTTTTAAAAAGCATTTAAATTCCATGGCAGCCACATTATCAGACTGTACAGTGCAAATATGACTAAATCTGCCTTATTGCGCAGAACAGTTAGGAATTCCCAAGTGCAGGAAACAGACTTTTTGTAAAGCTGCCAAAATTGATAGTTGGAGTTGCCTTTGACCTTCATTTGAAATCATTAAGGAAATGTGTTTTTTCTCTGAAACTTGCCAAGAGTCTGATTGCCAATAAGGTTTTTAAATATCGATATAATACTGCCCCATCTCCAACCTCCTCTCTACCCCTGCACCGCCCACCCCCCACCCTCCAGTTCCCGTCCATAAACCTTGAATCCATGCCCACCTTTCCTGCAGTTTCATGTTTGGAGATCTCATCGGATTTCTGCCCCTGCTACAGCACTGAAGCGGCCCTAATCAAAGTCACATATGTGACCATGTTGTGGTGTGCTATCCCGCCTTGTTCCCCTCTCTCTGCAGCATTGACATGGTCGCCCACGCTATATCCACCAATGCCATTCCTCTTGCATCCAGTTAAGTGGGATTACCCTTGGTTGGTTCTACTCTTGTGTGGTCAACTTTAGTCAGATCTTCTCCAACAATGGTTTCTCTTTCTGCCCAGCATCGTGTCTCTGGAATCCCACAAGGGTCAATCCTTGGCCCTCTCCTCGTCCACATCTGCATGCTGTCCTTTGGTAACCTCTGATACTGAGCTCCTTTCATCCATCACCTCTCTTGACTCCTCGACTGCTTCTGTCTTCATAGAATCATGGCATCATATAGCACAGAAGGAGGCCATTTGGCTCATCATGCCTGAGTGGGCTCTTCAAAGCAGCTATTCAATTAGCCTCACTCTACTCTTTCCCCATAGCCCTGCAAATTTTTCTTTTTCAAGTATATATCCAATTCCATTTTGATTCCTATTGAAGCTGCTTCCATCACCTTTTCAGGCAGAGCATTCCAGATCATAACTACTTGCTCCATAAAATCATTTATCCTCCTCTTGCCTACGGTTCTTTTGCTCATTACCTTAAATCTGCATCCTCTGGTTATCGATCCTCCTGCCCGTGGAAACTGTTTCTCATTTACTCGATCAAAACACCTCGTAATTTTGAGCACCTCTTATTGGGCTCAATTTTGGCCAGGAATTGCTCTCTTTTTTTTTGGAGTAGGCTGCTTTTTCTGGCGTAACATTAAAAATTCCCAGTTTCCCCAATCAATTTGCACCAGCATAACTCGCTTAGTTACGTTTTTTTTAGGTTAGTTTTTGGTGTACTCGGGCCACAAAAAATCGGGCGTAACTCTTCAAGTACGCCAAAAGAAGGTTTGGGGAAAATTGAGCCCATTAAAACTCCATAACCTTCTCTGTTCTAAGGCGAGCAATCTCACCACCTTAAATTTCTCCACATAACTGAAGTCCCTCAATCCTGTTATGATTCCAGTAAATCTCCTCTGCACTCTCTCCAAGACCTTGACACCCTTTCTAAAGTGTGGTGCCCAAATTGGGCACAATACTCCAGCTGAGGCATAGCCAGTGATTTATAAAGATTTAGCATAATTTAGCTTTTGTACTCTATGCCTCTATTTATAAATCCCAGGATAACGTGTGCTTTTTTAACAGCTTTTTTAAAATATATTTCAAAATATACTTTATTCATAAAAAAATCTGTACAGTACATTCAAAGGCATTTCAATACTTTTAGCTGCGGTCAACATTCCCATACACTATTATTTGGGTGCTGACGGCAGTTCCGTTCGTTACATTTCCTTGTTTTCCAGTTCAAGTGCAACTCGGTCCAATGCGGGATACCTTGTAGTACATGCAAACAAATTACATTTCATGTGTCACTATACAGTACATGGAATGGGTGACGGTACATTTACATTTTTTTTTTCTTTTCAACAAGCATTTCGCAACAGACCTTGCATTGTACATGGCACTACATAGGTGTTTACAGCTCATGGTGCTCCATGTACACAAAAAATAAATTACAAATACAGCCCGAGGGGGGTTTTGTACTGATTCCTGCTCCCGGGTTTTCTGTGGCAGAAGGGTTTTTTAACAGCTGTATCAACTTGTCCTATCAACAGGGGTCTCTGTTCCTGTACCAGACGTACCATTGTACCATTTATTTTATCTTGCTCCTCCTCACTAATGGCAGTTAATTTTTTGTCCTGGATTATGGTTTGAAGGCTTCCTCACCAACAACATTAGGCTGACTGACCTGTAGTTGCCAGGTTTATCTCCCTCCTTTTTTGAACTCTGGCGCAATGTTTGCAACCTTCTAGTCCTCTGGCACGAATCCCATATCCAAGGAGGATTGAAAGATTGTGGCCAGAGCCTCTGCTATTTCTACCTTTACTTCCCTCAGCGAACTAAGGTGCATCCCATCCAGACCGGCTGACGTTTCTACTTTGAGCGCTACCAGCCTTTTTAGTACCTTCTCTTACCCAGTTCGACACCTCCACCACTTCTCTCGACCCCTGCTTGGTATCTAAATTGTCATATTGCTTGTCCGACATCCAGTACTGGATGAACAGAAATTTTCTCCAATTAAATATTGGGAAGACCGAAGCCATTATCTTTGGTCTCCGCCACAAACTGCGTTCCCTAATGCTGACTCCATCCCTCTCCCGAGCATCAATCTGATGGTGAACAAGACTGTTCGCAACCTAGGTGTTGTATTTGACCCTGAAATGAGTTTCCAGCCACATATCCGTGGCATAACTAAAACCCCATTTTTCCACCTTTGTAACATTGCCCACCTCTGCCTCAGCTCTTCTGCTGCTGAAACCCTCATTCATGCCTTTGTTACCTCTGGACTTGACTACTCCAACTCACTCCTGGTAAAATGTTCTGGAATCCGGACTCGCTGACCTCTGAGCCCTGCCGTTGCCTGACCTCTGGCTTTGCCTTGCCCAGCTGGCCTCACTGCTGCTGCCCTTGCCTCAGGGCCTCCTCGCTGGGCGGCCTGAGCGCCACCTCAGCGGGCCTGCCCACATCTTTCTGACGTTAGGAAATCCGGAAATACCTGAAATTGGGCTCTGGTGTTTCAGATTCGTGATGTCAAAGACGATCGCAAATCCGGAACGGCCTCGGTCCTGAGGGTTCTGGATTCTCAACCCTGTACCTGCTGATCTTTTCTCATACATTCTCTCATTCTCCTTGCCCCCTGTTATTAGCCCGAAATTTGCAGTCAGCAGCAAAGCACAGCCTGTGGAGGAGCAGTGAATGAAACACCGAATAGAAATATAGAAAATAGGTGCAGGAGTAGGCCATTCGGCCCTTTGAATGGCGGTGCAGGCTCGATGAGTTCATGGCTGAACATGTAACTTCAGTACCCCATTCCTGCTTTCTCGCCATACCCCTTGATCCCCCTAGTAGTAAGGACTACATCTAACTCCTTTTTGAATATATTTAGTGAATTGGCCTCAAAAACTTTCTGTGGTAGAGAATTCCACAGGTTCACCACTCTCTGGGTGAAGACGTTTCTCCTCATCTCGGTCCTAAATCCACTTTATCCTTAGACTGTGACCCCTGCTTCTGGACTTCCCCAACATTGGGAACATTCTTTCTGCATTCAACCTGTCTAAACCTGTCAGAATTTTAAACGTTTCTGAGATCCCCTCTCATTCTTCTGAACTCCAGTGAATCCAAGCCCAGTTGATCCTGTCTTTCTTGATATGTCAGTCCCGCCATTTCGGGAATCAGTCTGGTGAACCTTCGCTGCACTCCCTCAATAGCAAGAATGTCCTTCCTCAAGTTAGGAGACCAAAACTGTACATAATACTCCAGATGTGGCCTCACCAAGGCCCTGTACAAATGTAGTAACACCTCCCTGCCCCTGTACTCCAATCCCCTCGCTATGAAGGCCAACATGCCATTTGCTTTCTTAACCGCTTGCTGTACCTGCATGCCAACCTTCAATGACTGATGTACCATGACATCCAGGTCTCGTTGCACCTCCCCTTTTCCTAATCTGTCACCATTCAGATAATAGTCTGTGTCTGTTTTTACCACCAAAGTGGATAACCTCACATTTATCCACATTATACTTCATCTGCCATGCATTTGCCCACTCACCTAACCTATCCAAGTCGCTCTGCAGCCTCATAGCATCCTCCTCGCAGCTCACACTGCCATCCAACTTAGTGTCATCCGCAAATTTTGAGATACTACATTTAATCCCCTCATCTAAATCATTAATGTACAATGTAAACAGCTGGGGCCCCAGCACAGAACCTTGCGGTACCCCACTAGTCACTGCCTGCCATTCTGAAAAGTACCCATTTACTCCTACTCTTTGCTTCCTGTCTGCCAACCAGTTCTCAACAACATGTCAGCACACTACCCCCCAATCCCATGTGCTTTAACTTTGCACATTAATCTCTTGTGTGGGACCTTGTCGAAAGCCTCCTTAAAGTCCAAATATACCACATCAACTGGTTCTCCCTTGTCCACTCTACTGGAAACATCCTCAAAAAATTCCAGAAGATTTGTCAAGCATGATTTCCCTTTCACAAATCCATGCTGACTTGGACCTATCATGTCATCTCTTTCCAAATGCGCTGCTATGACATCCTTAATAATTGATTCCATCATTTTACCCACTACCGATGTCAGGCTGACCGGTCTATAATTCCCTGTTTTCTCTCTCCCTCCTTTTTTTAAAAAGTGCGATTACATTGGCTACCCTCCACTCCATAGGAACTGATCCAGAGTCTATGGAATATTGGAAAATGACTGTCAATGCATCCACTATTTCCAAGGCCACCTCCTTAAGTACTCTGGGATGCAGTCCATCAGGCCCTGGGGATTTATCGGCCTTCAATCCCATCAATTTCCCCAACACAATTTCCCGACTAATAAGGATTTCCCTCAGTTCCTCCTCCTTACTAGACCCTCTGATCCCTTTTATATCCGGAAGGTTGTTTGTGTCCTCCTCAGTGAATACCGAACCAAAGTACTTGTTCAATTGGTCTGCCATTTCTTTGTTCACCGTTATGACTTCCCCTGATTCTGACTGCAGGGGACCTACGTTTGTCTTTACTAACCTTTTTCTCTTTACATATCTATCGAAGCTTTTAATGTTCCCTGCAAGCTTCCTCTTGTACTCTATTTTCCCTGCCCTAATCAAACCCTTTGTCCTCCTCTGCTGAGTTCTTAAATTTCTCCCAGTCCCCGGGTTCGCTGCTATTTCTGGCCAATTTGTATGCCACTTCCTTGGCTTTAATACTATCCCTGATTTCCCTTGATAGCCATGGTTGAGCCACCTTCCCTTGTTGATACGGATTCTTTTTCCCTCAATCTATTTCAGCGAATACACTGACGCGAACACCTCTTGCCTTTTCTGTAAAAGACCTTTATTGAAGATTCTCCGGCCGGGACTTGTCAAGACAAAGGAACACTCTCAATTAGAGCCCGTTTACTTTCCCCTGGACAAGCCCCTTTTCAGCGCGAAAAGCACAGTAGATATACATTTTCAAAACCGAACACATTTGATTAGCACTTGGTCTATCCAATCCCGTTCTGCCTCCCCCCCCCCCCCCTGAGTACGTCCAATGGCAGGCAAGAAAGTCTCCCAATTAGGGCTGGTGTCAGGTAGGTTAGTTATAGCTTTGCTACACTGTTTTCCCTTATCAGTAAAGAACCCAATTAGTTTCTCTTCCTCTATCAGTAGAAGCTATTACTTTTCCCTTCCTATCTAGAATTGCTTTCTTTGTGCTGCCTTGGGCTTTCTCATGACCCGTGTCTAACCTCAACTTCAACTCTTGGTAACCCCTTTTTTTTTCTGTTGATTTTGCAGTTGTCTGTATCTTGACCATTTCTTTAGCTATTTTCCCATGATTCCCTATCTCCATCCTTTTGCCACCTTCTCTAGTCATCTACCACTTTCGCAACCCTTTTACACATTCTCATTCCCACTTTTATCATTCCATGATAACCCTGGTGCTTATTCCAGGAGTATCGCGTTTAGCCGTGCGCACACTCTTTCCTGATCCTTGTTGTCTGTGAGTCCGCCTCGAGCCTCTTCGCAAGATCTTATCAATGTCTGTTTAGGTTCTCACATCGTATCCTGTCTGAATATTATTGACTTGATAACTTCTGGAGCCTTGATACAAGGCCGAAGAGGAGCCTTTTACCTCCTTATGGGCCAGTGCAGGAACCAGCACTTTAACCCTTGTCCCACTGGTACCCCTAATGCCAAATTTTTCTCTTACATTTCCCCCCTTTTGGCCCTTGGCTATACGCCAAGCTGGCCATATTTCCCAATAACTATCTCCCTGTAGGCAAGTTCCAGATAGGTTCGTTCACCTGGGTGGCCATCTCCCAAGCTTCGGGACCTCCTGAAACCTTCCCACAGAGTTATATAAGGTAAGTCCTTCCTGTAGGACTGCTTAAATTTTCATCCCTTATGGCCTTAATCATAGTGCGTGCCCTGACTTATCGTTTGGCCTGTTTAATTTGTGCACATGTTAATCCCATCATGACCATCAGAACCTGACCCTGTATTACTACAAGTACATGTCATATTATTCTTATCCATTGGTGAATTTGAATATTAAGTCCAATGTCCCACAGCTTTGAGTACCAGGGCTGATCAGCCAGCATTGCGTTAGTGTCTCTCTGTAAGTTGTCTATTTGTTCCATCAGCCGGACATACTGTCGTCTTTGATTCTGGATTCCTTGCACCAAACGTAATTGTTCCTCATTTAGTTCCGGTATCTGTTTGCCTTGCGGTTCCCATACCGCCTCTTCGTACCCCTCTCGGAGGGTATCCGTGATTGTTCCGTCGATGATTTCCGTTGTCTCGGGATGTATATGATATCCGTCTATGTCTATTTCTCCCTTGGGTCTGAAGCAGAAGTTAGGAGTAATAAGGACACTGGGTGACTCCTCCCGTGGTCTTAATGGTTAAGTTGGCTGCCCCCGTGCTCACGCATCACTCTCCGTTCCCTTGCGGGGCAGCGATGGTCTCAAGATCGTGTTCGAGAGGAGTGATACTCAGCATGCATCCGTTTGTTTGGTGGAATCTGCAATCATCATTTGTCATTCATGGTGTACCTCAACATAAAACCACTTGGTTAATTTTATAGTAGTCAGTTATATCAATGCCTTTGGTACTATTGTTAATTTTAATCGCCCGTCTGGCAGGCTGATGGTAACGTAACCGAGTTTGGTTTCTCACTTCACCAATATTATCGATCTGATATAAGGGGTCTCCCTTTGTTACATCATACTGTGGTATGGACAACACAAATCCGATCATATTCACCCGCCCAGTAATACATCTGAATTTCGGCACCCATGCGTGACTATTTCTTCGTGCCTCGCATGTGTTGTTCATTTTTTTTATCTAGAGTCCAATTATTAAGTATGCTGTTCGGAATCCAATCTAGTATGTCTCCATTCTGGAGTTGCTCCAAATTATGTTGTACCTCGCTTAATATCCAGGCCCCATACCCGGAGCAAACTATCTCAGCCTGTAATCGTTTACTTATATCTTTCCCCATTGCGTGGATCAATTTTATTGTCTTGGCATTTCGGCAATGTATGGGCCACTTGTAACAGTTCCCCTTCCGCGCCATCTCCCCAACGCGCATGTAGGGCTTGATTATCCAAGTCCCTCCCCACTAAACCACTCAAGACTAAGCCATTAAGTTGTTAACCCGGTCGTATATTGCCTACAGGGCTATGGAATTCATCCTCATAACCCCTGCCGCATAACCCGTGCCTAGTGTTTCCAGTATTCCCCTTTTTTTTCGACCTTGCCCTGTTCCATTTCTAACATTAAATCTCAGGGTAGTGGGTTCCGGGCCTTCGAGGATCCGTTATGCCAGGTTCTGGTATAGACTTATAGTTTCATTCCCACAGAAGCTAGGAAAAATGATATCCATTAGGTTTAGGATAAGTAGTCGCTGACGCACTCCAAATTATATCCTTTCTTTAGATTCTTTTATTACTAGCCCCCCCCCCCCTTTGCTCTGTTCTGTTCCCACCCTTCTGCTTCTTGTGGGGTGGATTTGGCTGCTTGTTTGCAGCTTCGTCCGCCTAGGCATGAGCTTCTAGAACTGAAATTCCATCCAGTTAGATTTCTGCGCCCTTCCCCTTTTGGTCCTATGAACTTGCTCCTGTCCTCTGAATCTACTGGCGCCCATGGCATCGGCAGCCTGCTGCATTACAACCTTACTTAATACACTATACATAGCCATGCGTTAAAATAAGTTCTGTCCTTGCTCCAGTCCTTGGCTGCTGGGTTGCATATTTCAGCATTGATTTAAAACTAGACCACACATTTTTAATAGCTATTTTGTTTACTGAAATTCAATTTCGTCATCAGCCTCGGTCAATGCAAGGCCAACCATTTGACTACGTAGTCTATCAATACCCTTTTCAGAGGTCCGAGTGGAGCTCTTGGTACGTTTTTCGTGCGCGCACTCTTTCTTTAATACATTTAGGGGTTTAACATGTCCTCCTTCCATTAATGAGAATCCTAACTTAGTGGCGTTTTCCTGCCAACTTTTCAAACTGCAGTGGAACCTTCTCATAATTTAAAATCATTATCAATGGAGAGTGTCTTTTACCTCTTCCAAAATTTTTTCAATTAAGCCAATATCTTTTTCACAGCAAATATCAGCTAGTATTTAATAAGTTATGTCCTTTTCCATCTCAGGACACTTTTTTTTCCCTTTCAGCACCTATTTAGTATGTTACGTTTTTTTTTTAAGATCTCCTTTCTTCAAATTAGGTTTTGTATTTTACACAGAGGGCTCGTGTCTCGGTAAATTTGTTAATTTAAAATCATCAGCCAATCGAAGACACTTTTTCTTTCAAATTCGTTCAATTTGTTTTCTTTCAAGGTTGCGTCTTTTTTTCCCCGTCTTTTCCATAACTAGAGGGGAGTCTGGCACGTAGGCTGAGAGGGCTGCTTTTCGTTATCTCAATTTTCCAGTTTCAAGGTCGTTACAATGTCTCTTCTAAACTGCTAAAGCTTGCTGTTTTTAACATTTTTCAAAAGTCCCTTTTACATCTTCGCAGATAGCTCGCCACTCGCCCAGGAGTTTGACCTGATCCCTGAAGGTATTTCTAGATTGTTTCCAAACCTTTTAGTTTTATATCTCCTATTTTCTTTAAGAGATCAGATTTAATATAATAATTTTTTTTTTGAATCCACCTCAGTATTTTGCTGTGCCTTCTCTGAATATCTCAAAATCCCAATTCAAACTTTGTAATTTCAATCTTTATTTAAAACTTTTTTTTAGCTTAGAAGTTTTTTTAAAAGGCATTCTTTATCTCATTCCGAGACTAAATTTATGTCTTTCAACCCAATGTAATCAATCATTGCATGTTTTCTTTCGATAAGTAAGTGAGCGTGTCAAATAAATTCTTTTTTTTTCAACCACCGGGACCATGTATTTTTTATCTTTTACTCAACAAACCTATCCTTTGTGCATTTCCTAGCTCCGTAACTTATCATCCGAATATATCCACACCTGCGTTCCTAACTTAAAATGTCTTAAAACTTCCCACATACAGGACACTACAAAGGGTTTAAAAAAAACTTTCACTCTGTTTGGAGAAGTGGGTGGAGCTAAAATTAATAGACAGCTGCATCACCTCTCCAAAGAGGCTTTTAAAAAACATGAAAAGATAAAAATTCATTCCGCAGTCAAAAAATCACAAGTACTCTCATTCAAAAACAGACATTCACAAAGGTCTCTCTTCTTTCAACAAAGCTTATTAATTAAACATTTTTTCTTTGGCCGGCTCTATTTTTGGATCCATGATTGCCCAATTTTATCCTTACACAATTCTTTTTATCCTTACACAATTCCTCGCATCACCCCGCGATTTAGTTCTACACAATTCCTCGCGTCGCCCCAGTTCTACACAATTTCCCTTTTCTTCCGCGTCGCCGCGCGGTTTTCCTATTCGTGTCGCCGCGCGATTGTCTATTTCCCTATCCTCCGCATCGTCGTGCGGTTCTCCTATTCGCGTCGCCGCGCGATTGTCTATTTCCCTATCCCTCCGTGTCGCCGCGCGATTGTCTATTTCCCTAGCCCTCTGTGTCGCCGCGCAGTTCGCATCGCCGCGCGATTTAAGTCCAATCAGCGCCTAGACGGACTAAGTGATATACAAAGTCGACGTTGTACCTGACTTGGACACTTATTTCCTAAGTTAAAAGGTATTTGCCAGATTGACCTGGATCTCGTTCAGACGCTACCTGAGAACCAGCGAGTGGCCAAACTTTCCTCAGACTTTTGGAACTGAAGGAAACTGAAGTGGTATTTTAAAGGGTACTCACTCCAGTGGCCACTTTCCTCCCATCTCGTCCAAGGCTAGTCTGGCTCTTAACTCGCAAGCTTTTGCCAGCCGTCCGTTGAGATCCCACTTCTGACACCAAATGTTGATGCCGTTTCTTTTTCCCTCAATCTGTTTCAGCGAATACACTGATGCGAACACCTCTTGCCTTTTCTGTAAAAGACCTTTATTGAAGATTCTCCGGCCGGGACTTGTCAAGACAAAGGAACACTCTCAATCAGAGCCTGTTTACCTTCCCCTGGACAAGCCCCTTTTCAGCGCGAAAAGCACAGTAGATATACATTTTCAAAACTGATCACATTTGATTAGCACTTGGTCTATCCAATCCCTTTCTGCCTCCCCCCCCCCCCCCCCCTGAGTACGTCCAATGGCAGGCAAGAAAGTCTCCCAATTAGGGCTGGTGTCAGGTAGGTTAGTTATAGCTTTGCTACACTGTCTTCCCTTATCAGTAAAGAACCCAATTAGTTTCTCTTCCTCCTTATCAGTAGAAGCTATTACTTTTCCCTTCCTATCTAGAATTGCTTTCTTTCTTTGTGCTGCCTTGGGCTTTCTCATGACCCGTGTCTAACCTCAACTTCAACTCTTGGTAACCCCTTTTTTTTCTGTTGATTCTGCAGTTGTCTGTATCTTGACCATTTCTTTAGCTATTTTCCCATGATTCCCTATCTCCATCCTTTTGCCACCTTCTCTAGTCATCTACCACTTTCGCAACCCTTTTACACATTCTCACCCTTTTTTATTTTTACGCCAGACAGGGATGTACAATTGCTGTTGTTCATCCATGCGGTCTCTAAATGTCTGCCATTGCCCATCCACTGTCAACCCCTTAAGTATCGCAAATTCAGGATTTCAATATTTGGCTGCGCATGCGCTAAATCCTGAAGTTGCGGACAATTTCAAAGGCAGGATGACGACGAACGCTGCCAATTCGCTGTCATCAGGACCGCAGGTTCTCTTTTGCACTTGCTGTATTCTGCTTGATTCTCCACTCTTATGAACCTGACTTTTATCAAAAGCCTCCTTTTTTTTCCTTTTGCACATCATCCCTTTCCAGAGTTGTAACCGTGAGGAAAAATTCGTGGTCTGAGGCTTCCCGCAGTCAGATGCCACCGACGTGCAAAAAAACCCGACTAATTTACCTGGTTATCCGGGAGGTTCGTAGATTCATGCTCCTGGGCCTCTCTGGGTACCTGCGGTTAGAGGCCCATGTATCCCAGAGATGCATGTGGTTCTCGAGCACCTCTGGGTTCAAGTGGGCTGGCCCAAACAGTAACGTACAAATGGAAACCCCGTAAGTATGAATGGGGATCACTAAATTAAACACGCATGTAATTTTTTGAATTTTAATATTGTTTAATTGGTCTAAAATAAACTTGCTTTATTGGACAGTGGTTTTAATGTATAAATGAGGGCTAAAATTTTATTTTTCTACTTTAAAAAAAAAATTCTTGGACCTGCTTTTACCAGGCGTAAGAATTTAAAGGACATTCACTGGGTAGAACTCTCTGCCCGTGGAGGCCCATTTCTTTTGAATTCATACGATCAGTCAAGAGGATTCTTGACAGATCGCAAATTCCGGGTTTCAATGCATGCGCAGTGCATGTCTAAACCCAGATCTTGCAGGGCCCCATGGGCAAATTCAGTCCCAGTATCTTTGATCAATACTTCCACACCCCCCCCCCCCCCTTGCTCCTTGTTTTCCTTCCCTATTTCTCCTGAATACATTTGTGGCATGTTTGCTTTTTGATGTGTAGGTGGAAAGTTGCAAGGAACCTAGCAACAATGGTTTCAATGGCGACCAGATTTTAAAAGAAACCTAGTGAATGAACTGTTTCAGTAAAGTACGTTGCCTGGATGACTGTTGGCTGCAGATCTGTCCTCCTTGGTTGTTAAATAGTCCAGACAGTTGTTTGACCCTACCCTGGCCTTTTATTTGTAGGATTGTCTGGTGACAGTAGAAGTATGCTAATTGGCATTCAACTCATGGGTAGCCACTGGGTGTAGTGTAAAACTCGAGCAATCCATTAGGCTGAAACAAAGTGAAGGACTGTTGAAAATGCAAGTGTTCATAAAATTGGCAGTTGCCAAAAGCAGGCAATATAATCGGTGAAGAAAGTGCCACTATTCGGATGCAAATAGTGGCACTAACCTGTCAAAAACAAACATTTTGTTTTTGCATCATTGCTTAGTTTCCTTTTTCCTAATGAGGTTGCATTTTACAAAAACGGATTGCAGGCGCATGCACAATAGGACTTGTGTTTTTCTGTAAGTATTTCGGAACAGGTTTATGTTTCAGAATTGCTACAGATACTTAAAAACTAGTTGTATCTAAATATTTTCTTGGGTACCCATACAATACAGGATGGGAAACCGAAAAGCCTAACGTGTTCAAATTCAGCCACTGTTTTGTAGATCACATTTATATTTTTGACATCATTAGTGTATCTGTCAAACCCATCATCATCATCATAGGCAGTCCCTCGTATTGAGGATGACTTGCTTCCACACCAAAAAGAGATACATTCACAGATGTTTCAATGAAGGACCTAATATTCCAGGTCCCGAACTACATGTTGAAGGGTGGAAGATGTCAGGGGTGTGGAGTGTATCAGTGGGTTACATTGAGGGATGTGGGGTATACCAGAATGTCTCCATGTAACTGAAGTCCCTCACCCCCTGGTACCATTCTGGTCATTTGCAGCACCCTGTCCCAGGCCTAACTTGCTCCATTCTCAGTTGGTCCTTGGGCACTTTGAGAGTTGAGCCAGCCTACTCGATTCAAATCCAGCGCTGTCTGAAAGAGACTTGCATTTATTTAGCACCTTTCATGACCTCAGGATGCCCCAAAGCGCTTTTACAGCCAATGAAGTACGGTTGCTGTTGCACTGTCAGAAACACAGCAGCCAATTGGCACACAGCAAGCTCCCGCACACTGCAATGATGGTCATAAAGGCAGTCGGTGATTCTCCACTCATTGGGGTCAAGTTTCGGCTGCCCGCTAGAACGGAGCACATCGGAGAGGCCCGCCTAATTTATAGAACAAAAATTGTGCCGAATACTTACCTCGCGATTCTCAGATAGCTGTAGGCCCATTTCCACCTTGGTGCTGCACAGCAGGAGCTGCTGGGGGCGGAGCATACAAAAATCTACACTTACTCCATTCTAAGTTAGTTTGGAGTAAGTTTTCGCTGCCTAAACTTGCAAAACAGGCGTAAGTGGCCGGAAACGCCCCCTTTTGGGGGGTGGGGGGGAATCTCTTCTGAAATGAAACTGTTCTAACTCACTAAAACTGGAGCAAACTAAAGGCTGAGAATTGCAATTTCTAAGATACTCCATTCTAAACTAGTTGCTCCAAAAAAATAGGAGCAACTCAGGCTGAAACTTGACCCCAATGGGTCCCAACCTGTACCCCAGGGAGAGTTGGTGCCCGTGGGAACCGTACGTGGAGTGGCTGGAGAAGCTGGGGTTCTCCTTCGAGCAGAGAAGGTTAAGGGAAGATTGACTAGAATGGTACCAGGGATGAAGGCCCTGACCTGCTAACGGTCCTTGCAGTTTGGGGCCGCCGCGCCGACTGGATTGGACGTCACTAAGGTCCAGGTCACTGGAGCGTGGGCAGGTACAGCAGGAGCAGTTGGGGCACAGGAGCGGTGAGTGATCATGGAGCGACTTGATTGGGGCCCAGGAGAGGCGCGAGTTCGGGGCCCAGAAGAGGCGAGGGCCCAAGGGCAGCACGGGTCAGCCCATACTGCAATATGTGTGCGCACTAGGTCCGTGCAGCAGAGCTGGTCTCCAGTTGCCTTGGTTAATCCTTGCCACTGGACCAAGACCTAGCTCTGTCAAGCCCATGCAACGGCCATCAGACGTTTAATAAAAAAAATCCAACGGGAGTGTCAGTTACCTAATTTAAAAAATAGATTCCCTCGAAATCCAGGCTTGCTTTGGGAGTCTCGGGTCAGTCATGTGGATGATGTGGCCCGTCCAACGGAGCTGGTTGAGTGTGGTCAGTGCTTCGATGCTGGGGATGTTGGTCTGAGCGAGAACACTGATGGTGGTGTGTCTATCCTCCCAGTGGATTTGCAGGATCTTGCGGAGGCAGTGCTAGTGGTACTTCAGCGCTTTGAGGTATATACTGTATATGGTCCATGTCTCTGAGCTATACAGGAGGGCAGGTATCACTACTTCCCTGTAGACCATGAGCTTGGTAACAGATTTGAGATCCTGGTCTTCAAACACTCCCTCAGGCAACCGAAGGCTGCGCTGGCACACTGGAGGCGATGTTGGACCTCATCTATGTCTGCCCCACCTGTGCCAGAGACTGTAATTCCCTTATTGGACTGTACAGTCACCTGAAAACTCATTTTTAGAGTCCTTGATTTTGAGGGACTGCTTCTTATGATGTCCTGGAGGAGGAGAGCACAGTTTATGTCTTCATCTGGGGTAGCTGTGTCTTATATGTGAGATTTTAGCACGAATAATGTCTTACTAATTCTGATTGAAAAGTGAACTAAAATGAGGGGAAAATCTTTTGTAATCTAAACATTTTAGCAATATGCAAAAGGTCCACTTTTCTTTGCGGTAACCTCTGTTTCTTTGTTGAATGACAAACTTAGATCAAAGAATAACCCAAATTGTCCATGGAGAAAATTTGTAGGAGAAGTGCCTAATTTCAGGGCCCAATTTTGGCCATGACTTGCATCAATTTTTTTGGAGTAAGTTTTTTTTGGCGTAAATTTTAAAAAATGCCATTTTCCCCCAAATCAAAACTCTCAAGCACAACCATCAATAAATAAATTAAAAAAAACTCAAGTCCTACCTCGGCCCAGGAAGTCAGCGGGCCGGCCGGTGCGGGAGGCCACTCGGCCGGGGATAGGGTATGGCGAAGATCAGAGCGTCCCTTCAGCCGGCGATCGGGTCCTGCTCACAGCCTGCAGGACACGCTGGGAGGGCAGGAGCATGTTCGCAGACTTCACTGCGCATGCGCACAGTTGCCGGCAGTGCTTTCTGTGCTGGCCTGTTGCTCTGCCCCCCCACTTCACTAGCTATGCCACGCTGAGACAGAGTCGGCAAAGCGGGCAGGATGGGGTCCCTTTTTTTTTCAATGCGCAAAGTTGCCGCATTTAAGGTAAGTACACTGAAAAAAGGGGTTGGGGAAAATTGGGCCCTAAGATATGTGTTCTCTGGCTACAATGTCAATTTTATGCCCATATTAGGAGGATCTAGGCTACTGGAAAGACAATATGGTAATGGGTCTCTTTTTTTTTACTTTCATGTTATTTCCATTGGAAAGGAAACTTTGCTTCAGTATCTAACTTGGTTGAGTTAGAGGCAGATAAACCTCTGTTCTTTAGTTAGAAAAAAGTGTCAACATGGCTCTGTTGGTAGCACTCTTGTTTTTGAGTCAGAAGGTTGTAGGTTTAGCCCCACTCACTGCAGGACTTAATCTTGGCTGACAATTCAGTGCTTTGGTTAAGGACTGCTCTATTGTTGGTACTGCCTTAGGGGTGAGATGTTAAACTGAGGTTCTGTCTGTTCAAATAAATATGAACTGTTCCATCGTACTAATTTGAAGATGATCAAGGAGTTCTCTTGGGTGCTCTAGCCAACATTTGTCCATCAATGAACAAATAGATTAATGAGTCATTCATCTTATTTGACTTTTATAGGACCTTGCTGTGTGCAAAATTGATTGCTGCCTACATAACATTGACTGCACTTCAAAAGTAATGAATTGGTTTGGAATGTCCTGACAGTGTGATAACGGTGCTATATAAATGCATAGATCTCTTAGACCTGTAATCTCAATTTAACTAATCTCCAGTTATAGTCATATCACTATCTTTTCAGTCTTGAATTATGTTATGAAGTAGATGAGCTAATGGTGCGCTCGTTGTTGTTATTTATGCGTAAATGGTACAGCAACTTCAGGCAAGGAGCAGATGTGCGGCAAATGTGAATATCTAAAAGTTGCTGTCCGAGTTGCACCATACCACCATTAGCTCCTCAAAAATGGCATTTTGCTGTCTACCTCACCGTTGACTTGGATTGAATGTCATGAAGTTGCTATATTTGCTTAGTAGATACGAACTAAACCCAGTACTAGTAATTAGTATAAATAGCCTTTTAACAACATTAAAATTGTTAATTACTGCCATTCAACTTCTCTGGTACTGAAAATTAACTATTGTAAGTCTTATTCTTTCAGGTTTTGAATTTTTCAGGGAGATTTAAATGTCATTTTTAATTTTTAAAATTATTTTCTCTTTCTTTCTTCTTTTTTTCCCCCCCTGTACCTCACTTCATTCAATCTTTCACTTTAAAAAAAAAATTAACCTTTCTGTGCCTGGTTTGACATTGAATTCACCCCTTTAATTTATTTTCCTTCTCAGTCCTTTGACTGTTTATTTCCCAATTGCTAAATCTTATTGGTCGAGGAGCTACCCGTTGGTTGCCCTGTTCACTCCGGTCCCAGATGCCCTTTTTCCCTCGCGGTGCCATTATCAGCTTTCACTTTCAACAACTTTGTGGACATAATTTCTTTGGGTTGCAGGGGCAAGTCTAATTAATAGCACATGCTGGTAGATGCCCTGCCGCCTTTTGGCTAAGATCTGCATAACTAACCTGACCAGCCACCATGACCTCCGGGTGGTTTCTCCCTGGTCAGGAAGGTATATGCTTACATTTTTGTAAACAGGAGGTGGGTGGGATGGCTTGACCCATCCACCTCCACGGAGGTGTGTGGGGGACCTGACCCATCCACCTCCATGGCACGAACCTGGTATTGCAGTACTTCCAGGAACGGTGCAGTGGCTCTAGGCCTTTTGGCTAAGAGCATTGGCGCAGAGTGATCCTTGACTGGTGCAGGGTGACCTCTGGCGTTTGTGACTTGACAAAGAATTGGAAACGATTGGCTACGAATTTATAAATAAAAAAAAAGCAGCTTCTGGCCTATATAATTTGAACTCTTGATAACCTGTTGGGGACCGATTTGTATCCAAATCTAATAAATTCAATGTGCAGGGCCTGGCTCTAATCGCACTACATTTACCTTATCCATCTACAACATGCTGTATGTCGGCAACAAACCTGCTTCTCACATCATGTACCTTTTGGGCTGTAACTTAAAATCTGATGATAATGCTGAATTTTTTAAAATCATTATTTGCTTTCTGACAGACTAAGTTGCGCGTGATCATGTATTAACATCAAGGTCTTTGTCAAGTAGAAAGGAAAGCAGCTCATTTGACAACTTAATTTTCTGACAATCATTTGACAACTTAGTTTCCTATCCATCCTGGATAGTCAACAATAACAACTTGCATTTAATTAACACCCTTAATGCAAAGAACCTCAAAAGATATATTGGCTATGGAGCGGGTACAGGGTAGATTCACCAGAATGATAATGGGGCTTAAAGAATTTAATTGAGGGCAGGTTGCATAGATTTGGCTTGTATTCCCTTGAGTTCAGAAGATTGAGGTTTGATTTATTCAAGGAGTTTAAATACAGTAGATATGAGAAACTCTTTCCTCTGGTGGGGGGGATCCAGAACAAGAGGGCATAATCTTAAAATAAGAGCGAGGCCATTTAAGAATTAAATCAGGAAGCACTTCTTCAGAAAGGAAGTGAAAATGTGGAACACTCTGTCCCAAAAGGCTGTGAATGCCTGGGCATTAAAATCTTCAAGACTGAGATTGATAGCTTTTTGTTGGGTAAGAGTATAGAGATATGGAACAAAAGTGGGAAAATGGAGTTGAGCCATGAACTAACTGAATGGCAGAATTGGCTCAAGAGGCTACATGGCTGCCTACTGTTCCTATGGACTCTATTTTCCCCAGTGATTTGTGTTGTTTTTTTTGGAGCAGGCTGTTCTTTTTGGCCTAAGTTGAAAATCCCCAGTATCCCCAATCAATTTGCACCAGCGTAACTCAGTTAGTTACGATTTTTTTAGGTAAGTTTTTTTTTCAGCCAAAGGGGTCGTAACCAGTCCCCTATGCCAATTCTGGCCATTCAGGGAAGTTTGGCCAGCTGAGAGTTACTCCAGTTCTGCTTAGGCCAGCGTATGTGGCCTATCCTGAAAAACCTTGTGGGAGAGTTAAGGAAATCGGCGCAGAATTGAAAAATACATAGCGGCAACTTACCTCCAACCCTGCCCGAAGGCTGTCCGGTCCCATTCTCGGTCCCTGGTTCACTCACACACACATATATACACACACACACACACACACACACACACACACACACACACGAGGATGTCCAGTCCCATTCTTGGTCCCTGGTTCGCAGACACGAGAGAGAGAGAGAGAGAGAGATGGACTGGGAGAATGGGGACATAGAATGGGACTGGACCGGCAAGCCCTTCGGGCGGGATTGGAGGCAAGTTGCTGCTATGTGCTTTTTAAATTCTTTGAATGTGTTGGGAGCTGGCTGTATGCTTCACTTTGCAGCCTCTGCTTGCATTGTGTCCCTGGTTACTATGGCAGCAGATCAAGGCTCCACCCCCAAAACTAAAGGTCGGGTTATGCCAGGCCGAAATGAAGAAATCCAACACAGAAACTTAGAATTTTTTTTTTTTGGCGTACCTGGGGCCCCAAAAAATTAGGCGGAACTCTTCAAGTATGCCAAAAAAATGCTTTGGGGAAAATTGAGCCCTTGCCTGGCAGTAGGTTAAGAAGCTTGTGACTTGGTGATGAGAGCTGCATGGCTACTGTGGTGGTTTGGGCAGGGTAACTGATCGAAGGTATAATTAGTTGTGGAGGCTCAAGTAAAAGGAAAGGAATCCCCATCGGTGAGCCAAGTTGCAAAGTCAATCCTATCATCTGCAGTATGGTCATAAATGGCAAGGGTAATACTGAGGGGTGCGGTTCTGATGAGTGGTATACACCCAAACCATTAACTTGTCTTTTCTCTTCTCTTCATAACTGCTGACTCGTCTGCTGTGTATGTCCAACATTTCTTGTTTTCATTTCAAATTTGCAGTTTCATTTCTTTTAAAATATTGTCTGTTTTCTAAGTATTGTGGAATCAGCTGAACTTGACTTCAAGGGAGATGCTTTATCTAGCCCCTTAACAGTACCATCATGAGAAGCCACATGAGAGCAACATGTTTTAAGGTCCTTTGGTTGTATTTGTGATGCTGCATAGGCTGTAGATGAATCTGTCGTTTCCAATTTTTTTGAGCTTGCTCACTGGTTCAATCCGAGTCACTTCTGTTACAAGAAGAGTTGGTCTGAGTGTGAAGAACTGTACTTAAGTTGATTCTATCCTATTGTCTACCTACATTTTTCTTGGACATTCCAGTGATTGTAGAATTAACTGCTTAAAGATGAAAAAATTGCATATTTGGAAAGATGTCATTTTTGTTTTGTTCTATTTGATACAACATTCTCTTCACATGCATGGAAATATGGGTTGAATTAATTGAATTCAATTCCTAACTTCCCAGTTAAAAAGCCTGAAATTGCCTGTATTGTAAAAATGTAATTTGACTTACTTAGTAACTGTATATCAATAATTGATCACGTAGCCGTGGTGCAGCAGAGTGATCTACCTGGATCCAAGTGTTCTGATAGTGCAGTTGGAAAAAATCCTGCTCTTCATGTGGCAGCATCAGTAATTTTCCAAGAATTACTCTCCATTTTTGGACTTGGATGCAGGCACCTCTGACCAGGACAGCATTGTTTGTAATACTTGGTAGCTCTCGCTCTCGTGTCCCACCCTCCTCCACCAACCCTCTGCACGCAAGCACTCTCCTTCCACTGCCACCCCTTCCAATCTCCGCGAGCGAGCCCTCTCCTCCCACCCCCCGCCCTCGATGCACAAGGGAGCACTTTCCTCAAACCCCCCCCACGCCCCCACTGCGCGCGCGTGAGCCCCCCCCCCCCCCGCACGCGAGAGCTACAGGGAGAAGGCAAGAAAGAAACAGAAAGGTGACATCACAGCCAAGGGCGTAAGTGATTGGTGAGTAGTTTTTCTTTTTTCTGTTCTATATCAGTGAGTAAATTTTAGCATTGTTGTTGTCAATTTAAGTGTATCTAAGGGTTAAGTCATGGCAGGAAAGCTCGGTCACGTGTTATGCTCCTCCTATACAATGTGGGAACTCAGGGACACTTCCGGTGTCCCTGACGACTACGTGCGGGAAGTGTATCCGCCTCCAGCTCCTGACGGACTGCGTTGCGGAATTGGAGCTGAGGGTGGATTCACTCTGGAGCATCCACGATGCTGAGAATGACATGAATAGCACGTTTAGTGAGTTGGTCTTACCGCAGGTGAAGGGTCCACAGCCTGCTAGGGAATGGAAGACCAGCAGGAAGAGCAGTGCAGGGGTCCCCTGCGGTCATCCCCTTGCAAAACAGATACACCGTTTTGAGTACTGTTGAGGGGGATGACTTATCAGGGGAGGGCAGCAGCAGCCAAGTTCATGGCACCATGGCTGGCTCTGCTGCACAGGAGGGCAGGAAAAAGAATGGGAGAGCAATATTGATAGGGGATTTGATTGTAAGGGGAATAGCTAGGGGTTTCTGCAGCTGCAACCGAGACTCCAGGATGGTATGTTGCCTCCCTGGTGCAAGGGTCAAGGATGTCTCGGAGCGGGTGCAGGACATTGTGAAAAAGGAGGGTGAACAGCCAGTTGTCGTGGTGCACATTGGTACCAACGATATAGGTTTTAAAAAAAGGGATGAGGTCCTACGAGACGAATTTAAGGAGCTAGGAGCTAAATTAAAACGTAGGACCTCAAAAGTAGTAATCTCAGGATTGCTACCAGTGCCACGTGCTAGTCAGAGTAGGAATTGCAGGATAACTCGGATGAATACGTGGCTTGAGCAGTGGTGCAGCAGGTAGGGATTCAAATTCCTGGGCATTGGAACCGGTTCTGGGGGAGGTGGGACCAGTACAAACCGGACGGTCTGCACCTGGGCAGGACCGGAACCAATGTCCTAGGGGGAGTGTTTGCTAGTGCTGTTGGGGAGGAGTTAAACTAATATGACGGGGATGGGAACCAATGCAGGGAGACAGAGGGAAACAAAAAGGAGACAAAAGCAAAAGACAGAAAGGAGATGGGTAAAAGTGGAGGGCAGAGAAACCCAAGGCAAAACACAAAAAGGGCCACTGAATGTAAAGGGGCTGCAGGAGGGGTCAAAACTAAAAATCATGGTTTAAAAACTAGTATTAAAACACTCTACCTAAACGCACGCAGCATTCAAAATGAAGTAAATGAGTTGACGGCACAAATCATTACAAATGGGTATGATTTGGTGGCCATTACAGAAACATGGTTGCAGGGTGGCCAAGACTGGGAATCAAACATACAGGGGTATCTGACGATTCGGAAAGATAGACAAGAAGAGAAAGGAGGTGGGGTAGCTCTTTTAATAAAGGATGATATCAGGGCAGTTGTGAGGGATGATATTGGCTCTAAGGAACAAAATGTTGAATCATTGTGGGTGGAGATTAGAGATAGTAAGGGGAAAAAGTCACTGGTGGGCATAGTTTATAGGCCCCCAAATAATAACTTCGCGGTGGGGCGGGCAATAATCAAGGGAATAATGGAGGCATGTGAAAAAGGAACGGCAGTAATCATGGGGGATTTTAACCTACATATCGATTGATATGCACTGGGTAGCCTTGAGGAGGAATTCATAGAATGCATACGGGATTGTTTCTTAGAACAGTATGTCACAGAACCAACAAGGGAGCAAGCTATCTTAGATCTAGTCCTGTGTAATGAGACAGGAATAATAAATGATCTCCAAGTAAAAGATCCTCTCGGAATGAGTGATCACAGTATGGTTGAATTTGTAATACAGATTGAGGGTGAGGAAGTAGTGTCTCAAATGAGCGTACTATGCTTAAACAAAGGGGACTACAGTGGGATGAGGGCAGAGTTGGCGAAAGTAGACTGGAAACACAGACTAAACGGTGGCACAATTGAGGAACAGTGGAGGAATTTTAAGGAGCTCTTTCATAGTGCTCAACAAAAATATATTCCAGTGAAAAAGAAGGTGGGTAAAAGAAGGGATAACCAGCCGTGGATAACCAAGGAAATAAAGGAGGGAATCAAATTAAAAACTAATGTGGATAAGGTGGCCAAGGTTAGTGGGAAAATAGAAGATTGGGAAAATTTTAAATGACAGCAAAGAATGACTAAGAAAGGAAAGATAGATTACAAAGGTAAACTTGTGCAAAACATAAAAATGGATAGTAAAAGCTTTTACAGATATATAAAATGGAAAAGTCTTACTAAAGTAAATGTTGGTCCCTTAGAAGATGAGAAGGGGGATTTAATAATGGGAAATGTGGAAATGGCTGAGACCATAAATAATTATTTTGCTTTGGTCTTCATAGTGGAAGACACAAAAACCATGTCAGAAATTGCTGGTCACAGGAATGTGGGAAGGGAGGACCTTGAGACGATCACTAGGGGGGTGGGTAGTGCTAGACAGGCTAATGGGATACCCCTTCCGCGCGCGAGGCCCCCCCCCCCCCTTCCGCGCGCGAGGCCCCCCCCCCTTCCGCGCGCGAGGCCCCCCCCCTTCCGCGCGCGAGGCCCCCCCCCCCTTCCGCGCGCGAGGCCCCCCCCCTTCCGCGCGCGAGGCCCCCCCCCCCCCTTCCGCGCGCGAGGCCCCCCCCCCCCTTCCGCGCGCGAGGCCCCCCCCCCTTCCGCGCGCGAGGCCCCCCCCCCTTCCGCGCGCGAGGCCCCCCCCCCTTCCGCGCGCGAGGCCCCCCCCCCTTCCGCGCGCGAGGCCCCCCCCCCTTCCGCGCGCGAGGCCCCCCCCCCTTCCGCGCGCGAGGCCCCCCCCCCCTTCCGCGCGCGAGGCCCCCCCCCCTTCCGCGCGCGAGGCCCCCCCCCCTTCCGCGCGCGAGGCCCCCCCCCCTTCCGCGCGCGAGGCCCCCCCCCCTTCCGCGCGCGAGGCCCCCCCCCCCTTCCGCGCGCGAGGCCCCCCCCCCCTTCCGCGCGCGAGGCCCCCCCCCCCTTCC